>NW_017259245.1:1304483-1310813 GCF_001594045.1 Atta colombica
ACACACACACACACACACACACACACACACACACACACACACGTATACACAAATGACCTTATAGTTTCAGCAAGAAAGTTTCAACAAATTTAACATATGTATGCTTGTTTTGCAGTTCGGCCAATATCTTAACGATCTATGGACACTTTTCCATCCAAAACTATCGGAACCAAGTATTCCGGTGCATCATAATAAGCAAGCAGTACTTTTATTCTGGTATCACGTCTGCTCCGATTGTCCAGAGAACGTTGCTATGATACTTCACAATCCGCACATAACTAAAAATATAGCATTTAATTACATACTGTGAGTGTTACAATCTTGTCTTTACGATCTTTTTATTCGTTTATATCACAGTAATTTTGCATCAATATTAAAATTATTGTACATCATTTGAGAATAATATACAATAACGATATGAGATATTATCTCGTTTTTGTATTGCGTTTATTATTTCTAAAGAATTGTAATAGAATGCGAAGAGTTAACATTCAAAATACTTATTGTATTTCTAGTGTTATTATTTTTTTATTAATTTCAGAGCTGATCACGAAGATCAGGATGTCGTATTATTTAACAGAGTTATGTTACCCGCATATTACGGTCTTTTGAGGCTTTGTTGTCAACAATCACGTACATTTACAAGACAGTTGGCCGCACATCAGAATATTCAATGGGCTTTTAAGAACATCACTCCCCATCCTACTCAGTATTCAACTGTAAGCTTTTCGTAAATTAAGTCTTGTATCAGAGACGGGTATTATTTGTTTATAAAATCTGATTCATTATTAAGATAAAGTTTTACTCCTTCTATGTGATACTTTATTTTCTTTTTTTATATACAGGCAGTGGATGAATTATTTAAATTGATGCAATTGTTAGTCGCGAGGCATCCTGATCAAACAGAACAAGAAGAAGCAGAAATCGCATCATTCAGAAGAGGCACGCTGTCCTCCTATTTACAAGGACTCGATGGTCGTTCGTGTTGGGCAACTCTCATTTCTGCTTTTCGGTATGTACAAATATCAATAACTATATTTTAATTTATTTACGGAAAATGTTAAAAGACGTGAACGATACGATTAAATATGCTCTAAATGAAATATACTCTAGATTGATTTGATGTTAACATTAAAAGTCAAAGAGTCTTGATACATAATGACTATTTATTTTTGTTCTTTAGAATTCTCATTGAATCGGATGACGATCGTTTGTATGTTGTGTACAATGGTGGCTTAAGCATGGCTCTCGAAGCTTTTCATATGCTACATATCATGTATCATGAAGCAACGGCATGTCATGTTGCCGGCGATCTAGCAGAGTTAATCGCTATTATTGTCGAACTTGTACGATGCGTTCGTACCGCAAGGGATGGACCGGATGCTAGAAACATTTTGGCTAATTGTAAGGAATGGCCCGATATACTACGTAAACTGGCGACACTACTGAACACATACAACCCGCCGGATATGAGAAATCTAGCTATAGATCTTTTGAAAGAGCTGGTCATGCTCGTTCCTGCCGAAGCAATATTGATTCTAGCACCGTTGCTCTCACACTGCCACGCAGCTCTTCAGGAGTCTCATGCTGCTGTTCCTCCCGGGCCGTACCTCCCGAGAAGATCTACTCCGCCCGGAAAAATGCCTACGAGACCCGCCAGGCCAATGGTACAAATGGCGGTACCTCACTCTCAGTTGGAGGCGTCAAAAGGAGTAGATCCGGAATATGATAGCGCTCTGCTTGAATTTTATTTACCTTATCACGAGCTCATAGACGTAATGTGCAGATTAGCGATTAATAATGATTGTATGACAGATTCGTTAGTAAATTTAAGCGCTATGCTTGGATTCGAAGGTGAGTACAAGATGACGCGCGTGAGTACGCGATTGTGATCCGTTGAATCCTGATTTATTTTATACTTGCAGGTGTACCTTTGCACTTGGCTCTGTTTCCAAGGCTATGGTTGGACGTGCACGCCGCTACGCACATAGACAGAAAGCACATCGCATCTCTTCTTTGTTCTTCCTACACCGTGGATTATGTGGATGCTGTGTTACTGGACGAGAGATCGTCTTTGGGAGTACCGGCAATACATGCCTTCCTCAAAACTTTCTTTCCGAAGCTGGCCAATCATGTGTTGACTGAGCAAACATGTTTACTCATCGACAATCTGGTTAGCTCGCTGACGACAATGGTGGAAGCAGTGGATGTTGAGGCATCAGCGCATAGATTGACTGGTGATTTGCGCGCCTTAGCTCTTGTTTATAGCAGTAGCACAAGACTGAAACCACCCTCCAGCTTGCTACCGGCTTTAGAGACCTTATTATCGCGAACTCGGACTATTACAGTGAAGGAAAATCGTTCATCGCCAGAAATAGAAACGCCCTCCAAAAGACGGAAATTGTGCAGCGATAGCGAGCCGACCGACACGGATCTATGTGCGCCGATTAAGGACATCGACACGGAGAACAACATCTCCGAGACAGAGATGGACAAAACGGACGCAACAAACGATACAATGTCTTCCGATTCCGGGGACGATAAGGTCGCCGCCACCGCTAGACACAAGTCGGGCAATGTTCAGGCGGAGGCTATCGCCACTAGCATCAGCGACTCTGTGTCGCCGCCGAGTTTGGTTACCACCGCTAATAGTTGTACAAATCAATTGCGTTGCTCGTTGACCAACGTCTCGTGGCTCGAAATGCTGGAGAAGACCATTGTCGATCTTCAAACGATCGTGCAAGTGCAAAGCAAGAATAATTAATCGTGTGTGATCGGTGGGATGCAGGCGGAGTGCTCTCTAGACAGCGTAACGTACGAAACTAACGACCAATTCTACGACCTGTAACTGCATGTGATCCTTTATGCCGATAGAATTTAAACGGTGTGTCTTCTGCGCTCCTTCGAAATCGGATATAACTTAGTACATATTGTATCGTATGTATATGTATCTCGAAGCCGCGATTTACTTTCCAAATATAGGAGAATAAGATATTTTCGTTACTCGACATAAGTTACATTCGAATATGAAGTCGGGGAGTTGCGTATCGCCGTTGTATCTGGACTTGAATAATTTTCTCATCTAAACGTTCGTTAGTGCTGTGAGATACAATTACTCGTTTCTCCTGGCAGAAGCACGATGCGCGCACTTCAACGTGCAATAACATCGTAAACCATCCAGTATTCAGAAAGCGCAATGTGTATGGTCTTAATTAAACTTTAAGATATTTTAAACACACTCTATCTCTCAGAAAATTGTGTTGATCCTTAATTATTTCGATGATTTCGCGCTATATTTGTGTATGAAAGGAATCACAGGGTTTTAAAAAATTATTAAAGTAAACATATAAGAGAATACATTTGATAACTGGTCAAAATTTCTTTTTTATATACTCGTCGCTAATTTTTTGCTCATTTTTTGTTCATTTGACGTACATACAATGACGATATACATCGTGATAAAAATCAATATTCCATATATCAGTTTTCGACAGGAATTGTCTCTCAACAATTGTGGTATATCGATATTTTTAAACTTCAAACATTATTTTCTAAAACTATTTTTTCAAACATTATTTTCTAAAATATTTTTTCAAGATCATATCATCATATTTTACGTACCTCATCTTCTGTACTATCTATTTTATTTGTATTATCTATTTGTCAATAATCTAATGATTTCAGAAAAAATTTGTTAATCTTTGTCAATCTTCCGAGCTGTTTTGCCTTCGATGCAAAAACAAGTATTTCTGAACGCGCAATCGATCGATAGGAAAGAGAGGTAAAACGAGAGAGTTTATTAAGATATATGAATAATTATGATTAGTTTGAATTTAATGCAGAACTTAATCCACACCGAAGAGATCTGTAATTCATGCGGAGTGTTAGAAATCTAAATTCTTAGGGAATTGACGTAGAATTGTAACGGAGTTTGCTAGCGTATTTATTTATTTTCGATAACGGCGCGTTTTGGTGGTAGTCGTGTGATGGTATCATGTCTACCTCACTTCGCTCTCGCTATTCGCGCCGCTTACTTATGCTAAGCTAAAAATCATTGCAGACGCTTGTTGCAACTAATTACAACTTTTCTATAACCACCGACCGACTTTCTCAAAATTAAAGATCTCACATCACAAATGAACAATCACTCGTGAAAAACTTCCAATAAGTGCTAAACATTCAAGCTGACATATCTATTTCCTATTCAAGACATACACTGCAGTCATTTTGGGCACATAGCGTTTTCATTATCATCGAGCTTTATCGATTAAAATGGCACTAAGATAGCATCTCGTCCAATTGTGGTTCCTGAGTATTCGCTGCACTCATTGAATTGAGATGGCAAAAGCCAGAAATTGCGTTAATCATATTGTTCGATTATATTTTACAAAAATGTATTGAGCCACAATAATCATTATCCTCTATGATCCATAATCATGTAAGCGCGGCTAATAATTTATATAAATCATTTTATTGTTTCTAAAATTTAATGTCTTTTGCGCTCCTTCAAATTTGAATGTAATTCTTAATAATATTTTTAATATAGGTACAAAGAGGAATTTTCACATTTATTTAGTTTTTTTACTTATTGTTTTTCTATTTACATGTATTTCTTTACAATAAATATTAAGCAAGATTGGAAAAAATACATTAAAATATGAAATAAGAATATAAATAATTCCAAAATATGTTGAGATGAATTAATTCTATTATTTTTCTTTTCTCATATTATAACTTTATGAAATGACCTCCTTTATACGATACAACATAAATTAATTGTAAAAATTCTGTAGAAATCGTGTTTAATTCCATTTGATCTCTAACTTTACTTCATTTAGTACCAAATGACGATTAAGGTTTGGTATATTTTGACGTCATTGAACACAACGAAAAAATTGATTTATCTCGATTATAGAATGCACGAGAGAAGAAAGATTAACGTAATTTCTCGCTTATGACGTTATGATAGTCGTAATAAATCGTGTAGTGAGCCATACATAATCAAATGCAATTTATCAGAATCGGTCAAGAATTTAAAAAAAGCTTGCAGAGAAGGAGATATATATAGATAAAGGAGATGCGTTGGTTATCTTTCAAGCCAGCGTTATCAAGGTGAAGACAAATTCTACATTATAAACATTATTTTCATAATCGCTGTCTATCGTTGTAATTAAAAAATTTAATACTTTTAAATCGTGTAGTGAGCCAAATTATTAATATGTTTCAGATCCAAAGATGAAATGTGATTAAAAATATATAACAAAAATTTCATGTTATTACTTTTAGACCATTGATCTTTTAGATCATTGGAGTTTAATGAATTTTATCTTAGTAATTATTTTGTGCCACATGTTTTTACCTTGATAGCGTTGGCGGAAAACTTCCTGCATCATCATCAACGCTCTCGTTCTCTAAATGTTCCATAAGCAATTCTGCATGCGCTCCAGATCCAAGAACACAAATGCACGACGATCGATAGGCAAAACGCTTATCCGCTTGACGCATTGTATAATTATCTTAAATGTCGCTACATTTCAATGTATTTGTAACGAAAATGAAGGAGGAATGAAAGAAATGTTGGCTCTTTTTCTCTCTCTCTCTCTCTCTCACGCTGTCTCTGTCTATCTCTGCCTCTCTCCAGGCGATGCGATCACTTTTATCATATATATATATTCGACAATCGATTTAAATGTGTCGCATATACGAACTCGTATGTGATGAGCTTTAATCATGGCATGATCATGTAATAAGGCATCCCAATCAGCACACAATATTAAAAAAATATTTTGAAATATTTATTTAATTTAAAAATATTAAATAAATGTTCAAAAAATATTTTTTTTAATATTGTGTATTGATTGAGTTTATTCTCTTTTAGTTGTGTTCTTGTATGTTTCCTGTGTTTGAGATTAGAAAAGGAAACAGCGCAAGCAAGATTATAGGCAAAAAAAAAATCTTTGATTGCGATTAAATTTCATGACCTGTACATTTATATTTGACTAACTCCTAATAAGATCAATACGTCGAATCGGTTGGTTTTAATTAATGCATCAATTACGATGTGCAACATTTCCACAGCTCCGTGAACATTTGTCTAGTGAATACACCATTTATATTCATCTTTACAAAATTAATAAGGATATCTGCATGTATGTACATGTGCATACATTCACAATAAACTCTCAGCAGACTTTAATTCTGGAGCTGAATAGTTTCACATCGATTAGATCTTAATGACGTATATAAGTTATCCTAAAATCAATATTTTTTTTAACAATAATTTCTTGACCAATATCGAATCGCATTTTTTTTTTTTTTTTTTTTTTTTTT
>NW_017259245.1:1310913-1321170 GCF_001594045.1 Atta colombica
CGTTTAAAACAATTTTCCAGATATCATGTATAATAAATTCCAATTAATTTTAGGAAAACCATTCAAAATTGAAAATATAATTTCGTTATCTTGACTTTCTTCAGAGTTCGCGAGAAGTCTCTCTTTATAATCATTTTACAATTTGAAAATATTGATATCTCGACATTCCCATCAATTGAAATACATTTACATTTTATAAACTAACAAAAAATTTATTATCAAGTGGACATTTGGTGATTTTGGGATATTTATATATACATTGTATATGTGTATAGGATGTTCCATTTTAAATGCCTACATAAAATATATATTGAGAAAATAATATATTAAATTTAGTAAATATATTAAATATTTTGAGAATAAATCATTTTTTAAACAAAAATTCAATCAAAAAATTGCTTGGCTTAGAAAAGAACATAATAAGATAGAAATAAAATAATTTAATTCTTCTAAATGTTAAAAAGATGCGTATACCAATATCTTTTTCAATACTTTGAATAGGCATTTAAAATGGCACGTACTGTATAGGGAATTTCGACTTAACAAAAGCGAGATTTAAGCCACATTTGTCTGTAAAGAAAGCATCTGTAAAAGCATTTACAAGTACTGTAACGATTAAACTGTGCGATAATAGCACATTAGCGCCTTTGTGCCCTCCGCATTGTGATGTCGGGAACGATTTGTAAACGTATGAAAACAAAAGGCATTTGCGATGACGTGATTATCAAGATTGTATAAAAAAATATTTGAACGCGTTGTTGTGGATTCTTTTTACTTCCCCGGTCGCGATTCTATCCATTTTCTCACTACGGAATTCTCATCGAAATCATCTCGCCAGATCTTCAATGTGCATCTAACAAATATTCATTTCCGTATTCATTATCTCATTAAGATATATAGTTTTTCGAGCGATAAATAATAAAAGTTTCTTCATTTAAAAAATAAAATGCCTCTTCTGCTATGCAACCTGCATTAGAAATATAACACAGTATATTTTGTGTATTGCATTTTATGTTATTGCGTACGTATTTATGACGCTAATAGCAAAAATAGAATGTGCTCTATTCCGTTTATTATAGATCTGGGAAACGGGTGTAATATAATGTGAAATTCGAGAATGAAATATAAAATCTTACGGATCCTGAACAAATTTTTCTTAGAATTCTTCATAGATATAATTTTTCAGAATTTCCATAATACATAATTCTTTGGAAAATTTTTCTCACAAATTTTTACGAATTAGAACACTTTTCAAAAGTGTTGAAAAAATCTATATATCTAAATTTAATTCATTCCAGAATTCTTTAGATATACATATGTAAATTCTGAAATTCTAAGATTTCTAAGATTTTTTTAAAAATGTTTTAATTAAACAATATACGTACGTTTTATTTAAATAATTATACTACATACACTGTGTGCTTGTTTTTGTCAATGTGTTATTTATAATATTCTTTTATTAGCAGAATTTATTATATTTCTGCTCGCCTTTTACTAACAAAATTTATACACATTTTGCAAAATCTGTTTTCGATAAATTTAGCTACAATAATTTGAATTTTTCTCGCTTTTGTTAAACTTAAAATGTATCTAATATATCTACTTACGATATATCCATATATATATTCATTTCATATATTTTTATTTTTTCATATATTTATTTTACATTTGTTATTTATATGTTTATTAAATTTACTTCAATGAGTGTATATTAATTTAAATATAAAGAACAGACCTAAAGATGCTTTTACATGGGAGCAACAATTGTTGAGCGTCAAAGCAGAGAGAAACCTAAAGGGCACTGCACAATAACAGGAATAATAGAGAACAGAGAATAAGAGTTTCAACCTATCAGAAACTGTGTATTCTACAATATATGCTTTCTGATAGGTTGAAATTCTTATTCTCTGTTCTCTATTCCCTGTTCTGTTTATTGTATATAAAAATTGTTGAATTTTAAGGGTTAAAAAAATCTTTGACTTTTTCTTATTAAATATTTTAGCTAAGTTTTTGGAATTTAAAGTGCGACGATTCGTATTATCACCGACGAGATGCTATTAAAAATCGACATCCTTATGGAAGTCCTTGTGAATATTAAAGTGATTAAGAATTAAAAATTGATAATATTGAACTAATTTTATGATTTATTAGTTTAATAATTATTCATTTATAACTCAATAATACTCGATTTTTCTTTAAAATTGTGATTTCAATATTATCCTCACAGTTTGGTTAATAGAGATGATAATCGCAAAAAAAAATTATAATTTTTCTGCAATATATAGAATATTATAGCTTTACATATTTGTTTGTATATTTATCTATGGAACATTTATGTAAAAAATCATGAATTTAATAATGTATGAGCCAAATATTTATTTAATTGAAATGCATTGGACGCAATGTATGGACACTACTGGTAATGGAATCTTGTAATTACATTATGTAATGTAAATAAATATAATTTCAGCGTTATATAATAAGCCAGTAGTGTATATCAAAATGTAATTTCTCTTAATTTATGATTTTTTATTAAAATAAACCATTTTTCATTAAAAAGTAGTTGAAATTAGAAGATTCAAAATCATGCGCAATGTTTTTATGAAGATTATTTTGATGTTGATGTTCCCATGTAAAGGCATTTTTACAATTAGCCAATCGCGTTCGATCGAGTCTGCGCGACGCTCACCATGATCTCGTTCTTGGTGTTTTTGTTATGAAAACGATCAGCTGTGAGAGTCCTGAAGATTTTCATTGTACCGGCTACTCGTTTGCGACGAGGCAAATTTTAGCTCGGTCAAAACGGCAATTAGACGGTAATGTTCCTCTTCCCGCGCGAATGACGAACGTCAAAAGCGTTGAACGCGCCGATCATCCGCGTCTCATCCGCGACGTCCGAGTCGCGTTCGCTAACGCGACCGTGCAACGGTTTGAGGAAGATTTCTTATCGCTGCGGTAGATTTCAGTAAGTTCTTAATCCTTCCATTAAATCGCGCTGCTCGTGCGCGGCTAATTTATAGAGCGACGAGAAACGACGCGCGGCAGTCTTCGACGGCACCGATTCCCCCTCACGGTGTCCTGTCGTGGGAAAAATAACGTCATCATTGACATACAGATGATAACCGAATATACTCTCGTCCTGCGTCAAGTTCTACGAAAATGGCCTCCTCGGAAATTGATGATTTTTTGGCGGGGCCACTGGTCACCTGGGTGAGTTTCCTGAGTTAAGAAACTGATGTTTCCCTAAGATTGTTCTTTTTAGCTCAACTTCTTGTGTACAGTTCATCTTTTCTCTTTTTTTTTAACATGAAAAGAAAATGAGGAAAGATGAATTGTGAAAAAATTCAGTTAAAACGAACAGACCTGTTGTTGATGCATGAGAAAGTGATAAGATTGTTGCTATTCTGTGCTAAACTATAGTTGCTTTCTATTTTCAAGTGATGCTAAATCTAAAGTTATTTTGAGTACTTTATGCTTAGATAATGTCACTACTTGTTTACTTTGGTGACAAAGTTATCGCATAACAACATAGATTTATAATCTCTTTTAATGTGAATTAACAAGAGGTTTGTTTTTTATTCCTAAAATTCTCTTTTTCACTTTTATCAAAAATCAAATACATACTTGTCACACTTTAAGTTCCACAAGTGTATAATTCATCTAGAAAACAAACGTAAGATTTAGTAAAACACACAATTTTTTCTTTAATTTTAATTCTTTTGTATAGATCATAGGTAAAAACTCAGTTGATTTTATGTTAATATAAACATTCAACCAAGTCATGAGGTTTGTTCTTTTTAGTTAAAATTCTTGCACGATTTATCTTTCTTCCTTTTCTTCACATTGGAGAGAAAAAGAGAAAAAATGAACCGTGCAAGAAGTTCAGCTAAAAAAAATAGGCCGATGATGTCATAAATGAGAATTATCTGAAAATTTTTTGTATGGAAAGCAACTTATATTGTGATTCGATCACCTTAATCATGTATTCTTTTTGTGTTGCTTTAGTTTGCTAGCTGTTTGGAAGATCCCAATATATTGGTGAACTATGAAGACTTAATAGACGGGGTCTTATTGCATAGTGTCTTCCTACAGATGTGAGTCTTTTAGTATACAAGATATTGGGTGCTCTTTCCATCTTTGACGACACAAATGTCATTCTATCGAAAAGAAAGCTAAAATGATGCTTGTATCGCTTTGTGTCATTAAAGCATCCATTGAGTTATATGAATGCAATTGTGATTGTTGGAACATTGTTAAAATATAATATTTAATTTTTATTGTAGCAATCCAGAACCACTGCATGATGAAGTAGTGCCGTCCAATAATAATCCCGTTATTCGTACGAAAAATTTAAAGACCGTGATACAAAACATGAAACAGTTTTATGAGGAGGAATTGGATCATGTGATTTTAAAATTACCCGACGTTGCAAATTTGGGAAAGGAGCCAGAATTGTACATAGCGGATATGAAGTTATTGCTGTTATTACTTCTTGGATGTGCTGTCCAGTGTCCGAATAAGGAAAAGTTTATTACCAAGATAAAAACTTTACACGTTGACATGCAGCTTGCGATAGTAGAGTGCATTAAACAGGTATTATATCAGTTAAAGTAGTTATTAATAAAGATAGATACTATTACAAACTAAATTAATAGAATTGAATATTAGTGCAATTTATATAATGATATACACATCTTAATCTATCCAGGTTACGGATCATCAAGATATAGTCATTACGCAGGATGCTATGGAAAATGCAAATATGGGTTATTTGTTTGTTCAAATAAAAAAATGGATCCAAGAATTGGATTTATATCGGGAGGTACATGCCAATCTCTTATTTGTACAAAATCTATAGGTGTTCGATATTACAATTATATGATATTACATTTTGCAAAACAAAAAACAGAAATGGAGGGACACAGTGTTAGATGATAGTGTTGAACGAAACGATTCGTCTATCAGTGCGGAATCTGAAGACATAAGTAAGGTGCAACAATCCCATCCTGTCACTAAAATGGAAAGAGAAGATAATCATCATTATGCGGTTGAATTGGCTGATTGGAAATCTAAAGTTCGAAAACAGCGTCAAGAATTGTACGTATTTTGTAAAATGTTTAACTTCCTATTTATTTTATTATAGAATGCTCTATAAATCGAAGTTTAACTAACAAAAGATTAAATTTTTATAAAAAAAATCAGTAGAAAATAGAATAAATGATTTTTATTTGTTGCATTTATTTCAAGAAAAATTATATTTGTATATAGAATTTGTATAACACTGTATATTCATGTTATCACTATCTATTAATAAGATACTTGATTAATATTTATAGTTATTTCATTAATATTGTTTTATTAAAGTTTTAAAAATAATGTATGCTTGCAAATAATTATTACAAAAAGAACTAATGATATTTAATGTAATTTGGTATTTGATATTTGGTATAATCATACTTACATAATTTTTACAGAGAAGAAAAAACAGAAGCTCTTCTTGAATGTAAGGAAGAATTAGAGCATAATAAAGCATTGCTTGTAAAACTAAGACAAGAGGTAATATATACTGAATAATATATTGAATTTACATGTATAGTGTATATATATATATATATATATATATATATATGAATGACATTTATAATTTTAGAATCAAGAGTTGATGCACGAAGCTCGTACTGCTAAATCATACAGAGATGAATTGGATGCTGTAATTGAAAGAGCAGACAGAGCAGATCGTTTAGAAATAGAAGTAACACGATATAGAGAAAAACTTACAGATATCGAATTTTATAAAACTCGGATAGAAGAACTACGTGAAGATAATAGGTAACATATTTTTAATATTATACAATCTAATACTTGAACAATATGAATAAAGTAATTGTAATACATTTAATGACTGTTGTATACATTTAAGAGTTTTAATGGAGACTAGAGAAATGCTTGAAGAACAATTAAGTTCGTCAAGAAATAGAGCAGACAAAGTATTGGAGCTTGAATCAGAAATTATTAAGTACAAGCAATTACTTAATGATATGGCATTGGTAGGAACTTCAAGTACTTTAGAATATTGAATAGATAAAGTGTATATTGAGATGTAATAGAAAATCATTTACAGGAACGTGCTGCTGACAAAGAAAAATATCAAGAACTTGTTGAGGAAAATACGCAATTGCATCAATTAACAAAAGCTGCTGCTAGTGAGGCTGCATTAGCTGGATCTAGTGACTCTGAAGAACCAGGTAAACTTGCATTTTAAATAATTTTACCATTAACAAAACAATTATTTTTTCAAATGAAGATGATTGAGTGACATTTAATTAATGTCTTTAGTGCACAATGATAATAGACTGTCCGAACAATTAACGAGCAATGCTCAGGCACGAGCATTAAAATTAGAATTGGAAAATCGCCGTTTAAATACTTTAATCGATTCATTGAAAGAAAGTTCATTCCATGAAAATTCCTCTCGCGTTTTGGAATTGGAAAAAGAAAAAAAGAAACTTTCGTTGAAAATTGAATCATTGAATGATAATAAAGAAAGACTTACACAACAAAATACTGATTTGGAATTAGTCTGCAAGCAAGCATTGGAAGAAAATAAGAAACTTCAGAACACTCTTAAAAATCAACGAACTTCTTTCGAGAAGCAACAACAAGAAATCCAAGTACGTTAGATCAAATTATATTTTTTTTAATATTTCGTTTTAATATTGTTGGACTTCTAACTTATTATATCTTTTTTTCTTGCCATATTTAGACCCTCCATATGAAAATGATGGAATTAGAAAAAAATTATGATACCGCAGTGAAAGAGAAACAACGTGTTCAACTGTTGTTAGAGAGCGTACAACGACGTGCTGATGATTTAGAACGTACTTTAGAAATAACAAATCAAAAAGTTGAAGAATTAAAACTCATCGAAAACAATATCAACGATATTAATTCCAAGTGCCTTGATCTCGAAACTAGACTAATAGCGACGGAAAAAGAGAAGGACGCTGCGCAACGTGATATTCATAAATATAGAGAAACAATTGAGGTGAACATTAATTGCTGAATATTATGAGTATTGTAACAAAGATGTAAACAATTTTGCATAATATTTTAGGAAAAAGATGTAGCCTTAGATAAAGCAACAAATACAATTGAAGTTTTGGAAAAGAAATTAGGTCAACTTGAACAGGAGTTGCAGGAATGTGTTACACAAATATCAAGGTTTGAGGAAATATTGTTTTTTATATAGTTTATATTTTTTTAAATAATATTTTTAATGTTAAATAAAATTATCTTTTTTTTAGATTGCAAGAAATTGAACGATCTAGCAAAGAGCTCGATTCACGAGCTGCGATCGATAGAGAAACTTTAGAGATACTTCAATCTAATCTCGTCGCAGAAAAGTTAAGCAATCAACAATTGTACACGGTTTTGGAAAAACTCGGCCTTAGCGATAATATATTGTTATCCCAACCTCTGGAGACTATATTGGAAAGGTAAATAAAATGAAATAAATTCTAAAAAAGATTCACTCTTTTTGCTAATTTGTAATTATGCGTAAATTTATTTGTTATAGAATTGCCCAAATACCAGAAGTGATAAATCATATTAAAAAATCCTTCCTATCAGAGAGTAATGAGGAAACAACGTCTGAATCCGCAACTTGCACTGACAAGGAAAGCGATGTTAATAAAACCTTAGAGACCGTGATAGAACCTTTAAAGGTATTTATTTTTAAAACATATCATAATTGTTTGTATTTTATATTTTATTATCCAATTTTAGAAAGAACTGGAACACTTGCAAATAAAAGCATCCATGTCTGAAACAGCAATGGAAAATTTGTTATCTGAGAATGCGAAACTTCAAGTTCATATAACAACGTTACAATCGCAAAGCAATTCGTTAACCGTACAACATACCGCATTGCAATTGGCCAATTCGCAACTTATCGTAGAGAAAGAAGAAGTATTTGTTTCTATAATTTATCATATAATTTTTAATAATTTTAAATAAAATTTTATTTATATATTTAACCATTTATGTGTCTAGCTATTGAAAGAACGTAGTACACAGCAGAACGTATATTCCGCACTACTTCATGATCAGAACACCTTACAATCCTTACATGAACAACTTAATAACGAATATGAAAATTTACGTCGTGAACGAGATGCTCTTAAATCGAATTTAAGAGACGTGAAGAATGAAAACAGAACGTTGCGGGAAACTTGTGAGAGATTAGAGGCGAGAAGTGAAACATTACAATCTGAACGGGAAGCCTTGATTAACAACACAAAAAGTTTAAATAATTTGCGAGGGGAACATTCCAAGTTGAAGGTATCTATAAAAAATAACTAAAACATTTGATTATACAATACATTTTGTTTTATAATTTAAAATACAATTTTGTAAAATAATATCTACAAAAATACTCTAGGATGACTTTAGAAATCTATATACTGCGAGTGAAAGATTGAAAGCGGAATATAGAAACTTGCAAGATGATTACAGAAAGAATAAAATCGAAATGAATCGCCTTAGCTTAAAACAGACTGAAATGCAGGGCGAACTTAGCATCAAAGACGAACAGTGTTCGGATCTGAAATTAGAAGTCAATAGCCTTCATGAACGATGTGATGTACGGATATAATTTTGTAACTATTACAGTTGTAATACAGTTATTGATTATGAAAAATACTAGAATGCATGTTCTTCCTTTTCTTTTTAAAGAGACTATTAGAAATGAATTCTGGATTGGATAATGACAGACGTTCCTTAATGGAGCACATAAGCTTATTATTTACACAATATCATGAACTTTTAACACATTCGCTTCAAGATAAGGAGCATTATCATATGGAAGAAAAACTGTTCGCGTGAGTATAACAGCTTATTATCTTTTTACAACATCATGCTTTTTACGCATTAACTTTTTTAAATCATTAATTATGTTAATAATTCTTATTTAACAATAACTTATTATATTAATATGTGTGCAACAGGGATAAAGTTAATCACTTGTACAGACAGAAAGAAAAATTGGAAGACAAAATTATGGAGCACTACAGAAAATTGAACAGCTGCACTACCAAGAAGTATGTTTAACAAGAAATTATAATTTTATCCAATCTATCAATCCATATCTATCAATTTTATATAAGATACATCTTGCTCTTATTATAACTTGCACATTTTAATATAGGAAGGGTTTTGGAGCTAGTTTAGTTCGCAGAGTTAGAAAAGCCGGATCGGAACTTCTCAATAAGGTAAATAACTAATTATACATAATAATAACAAAATATACTACTTGCACTGCAACATTTTTATATTTTCTTGGCGATTAATTTTTTTGTTTAATATATCCTGTTAATATATCCTGTATATCTTGATAATTATTTCTAAATGTAATAAAAATAATAACAATATGTCTCATTTATAATAGAATCGACGTTCATGGGCTGAAGATTCCAAGCAATCAGATAGTAAAACGTATGAGTCAGACACATGCGGGAACGATTCAGATGCTAGTATTGACGACTACCGTTTACCTGGTAAATAATTTCTTAGAATAAATGAGATTTAATTCATCGATTACTGACAATATCAACAATACAATTTCTATTCTTTTTTCAGGACCGAGCAGAGTTTTTGGATCAGACGCACTTGGACATGCTGGAACTAGAAGAACAGTATACTATACTGACGATTCCCCACCATCATCTGCTTCTTTACCTGTAAGGAATAACTATATGATAATAACAATAACAACAATAATAATAACAATAATAATGATAATAACAATAATAATAACAAATTTATCATGTCGAAGAAAACACAATATTTATTAAGGAAATCTCTGAAACATAGACGGAGAGGCTACTAAGCGAGTCCTTCCAAGAACAAGGAGATAACTCCGCGCAGATGGAGACGAATTTAAAGTCGGAAACACAAGCTGAGTCACGTCCCTTTTTGATTTATAATAAAGTATCGGCAGTCATAAACGAATCCAAGAACATTAGCAGTCCGATGAAGGATGCAGTGCAAGATGAAGCACTTACGGAACCCTCCGCTGATAAAGAGCCAAAGACTGGCAGTCCGATATGGTATGAGTATGGTTGTGTATAAACTTCCATTGATGCTTCCATTAGTATGCCTGAAACAAGAGAAGGAAGAGAGAGAGAGAGAGAGAGAGAGAACATGTTTTTATATGTATATTCTCGTATTTTCCAGTTTACAAGTATATAATTATATATA
>NW_017259245.1:1321270-1328931 GCF_001594045.1 Atta colombica
ATTAATTGCACTATTTTGTACTTTATAATGTACGAAAACTAACGCAATACGAGTATATACTTGTTCAAAAAGATCGCGAAACTATCACAGAAAGTATTATATAAACTAAAGATTTCTATTTTATAGCTTTAGTAAATGAACTACCATAATTGCCGATGCATCGCTTCCGAAATTACAAAGTAGATTTAAGAATAGAGCGCCTACGAGTTCCTAAAAAGCTGTTTGTGTTAAAATAAGTCAAAAATATTTTTATCATTGACTCGCTTTACGAATTTGATGTGTGATGTGTTCTTTTTCTCGTGTATCTTTAATCCAAATCTTTTAACAGATAAGATTTTGATAATAAATTTCATTCTAATTGCAAGTAGAAGAAATTGAATGGATATAATGGATTCATAATTAATTATAGGAAATTATTGGAAATTAATTCATAATTAATTTATGAATAATCCTTAAGAATAATCATGAATGAATGATTATGAAAACAGAGAGAATTAGATTAAATTAATGATTATATATATTATAATGAGATAATTAGATTAAATTAATGATTATAGTGCTTGCCTCTTTATTTAATCAGTTTTATTTTTACATATTTACATGTACATTTACATACTCGTCGAAGTTTTCTGTTATATATCATTCACAGCTATCTAATGCCACGTACCTACCATCGTTGATGTAGGTATTTTATGTTTATATTTTTCAGAATGTAAAATATAACTGTTCATTTCTCTCTTTGTAAACATCAAGATTAATGTAGTTGACAAAAGCTTATGCTGATAATAATAGCATAAGCATGCAATTTGCTTTTGCAGTTCCACCGATTACCTCTTTACCGCTCGACTTACCACATTGATGTAAACTAAATAGATGTAATTGTTTTTTACATTTTGATAACTTATACTTTTATAATGATTGTGTATACGCTAAGTATATATATAGATATAATGTTTATACATTTTCTATGTCTTAATATTTTATTAAGCATTATCTTGCATTAGAACATAATTAAGTACTTAATACTTCGATTTATTGAATGTTTTTTATTACATTCTTGCAATTTCCGAACACTGTCTTCTAATATTGTCTTCCTATAGAATGAGATACGATCATCACGATGTGTAATTACAATTCCGTTATATCATATAAAAAAAACATTTAACAAAGGTATTTTCATTTAATTTACTTATCGTAATTTATCTTTAATAAATAAATTAAAGCATTAAAAATGTTTTTTCCACAAAAAATACTATTACGCAAGAGATGACAATGCTTTAAAAAATATTTTACTTACAGAAAGATATTGAGGATAATTTTGTTATATATATTGATGGACATCAAATTTTTTTTTTATATGCGGAAGATTGTGGGCCGATGCCACTTATATGTTTCGCGAAGCGCTCAGTTGGTAAAGCGAAAGTAGAGATGGCCGAATTGCCGCATCATCAGGCGCGCCGCAAGTAATCTGCTTAACCTGTTTGGTCACCACAATTATTTCAAATAATTTCTAGATATAATTATTTTTCATAATTACGATATATTTTATGCAATTTTTGAATGATTAATTTTCAAAGAATATTTTTACACTTTCTATTATTTTTAATATTGCAATATAAATACAATAATGCTATCATGGATTAAAACAATGTAAATCATTTAATAACGGGCATAAAGAATCGATTATGAATAATTGATGGCAAGAAATTTATTCACAGATTCATTTATCTTGATCATTTTTTTGATGAAGAAAGTATAATTTTGAAAATAAAGAATGAAATGTATATTTCAATATATATTTAAAAATTGATTTATATATATTATTAAATTTTATATTTAAAAATTTGATTTGATCTAAAATACAAAAGTGAAATGATTTTTTTAAGTTTTTTGAATTTTTGATAATATTTATTATGATTGGTAAATGTAAATTTTCAATCATTAAAATTTCCATTTTTTATTTACTAAGAACTATTTTTTTCAAAATTAACAACAATTAGAGATTAATTTTTAAAAGATTGTGCATGTATTGAAGCGACGTCTATTTATTAAAAGTATTAAAACAAATTACTAATCGGCATTATATATTTTACAAATTATTTTTGCTCTACACTTAAACATATTTTAATTTCTTATATGCAAGCATTATGTATATTATTACAATCAATTAATATTGATCAATGTAATTACTAATAGCAAAATTTTAATATTAAATCCATTAAAATTGATTTGAATACAACTTTTCAGTGATAACTCGCTAAGGTTGCATTCGAAAATTTCGCTCGAGTGTCATTTTATGCTTATTTTACGTTTAATGAATGATAAAGATAGAATAAAGTAATAAGTATGACATTCAGATGAAGCTTTGAACGTAGTCCAATACGTGTAACTGTAAGAATAATTTAAATAATGTCAAACGATTTATATAGAATGAAACAGAAAATATGTAATGATAAAAATAAAATGAATCTATAACAATGAACATTTAGATATTTTAAATAACGTCTGCAATAAGATTTTAAATTTTAAGTTTTAAGCCTTAAGCTGTAAGAAATTGATCAATTATTAGTCAAATATAAGAAGAATAATTGATTATGATTAGTAACTTTTTTAAATTTAATTTCTACAATAAACCATTAATAAATTAGGAGTTAAATTGGGAATAAAAATTACCCAATCACAATCGATTAGTCTTCTCACATTCGACTGTGATTGATCAATTTCTGGCTTCTGACTTCTAATTTATTACTAATAGTTTATTATAGAAAGCCTCTTAGATCCGATTGCACTAACATTACTTTGGTTTTAAGCGAAGCTTAAAAATCCCCCCCCCCCTCCTTTTTTTTTAAAGCTGAGAGGCAGAAAGAAAATATATTCTAATAAATATTCAGATAAATATATTCTACACACATCACGGTGACAGCAATTCGTTTAAGCAGACACTTTGTGCGATTTATTCATTATTTAAAGACGAGAACCGAAACGAGAGATAGAATGATCAAAAATTATAAATTATTGTGTATATATGTGAATTTTCAACCGATAAAATAAATACATATTCACTATCAGGCTTCTTTCTGCAGATGGATTGGATATTATTGACACCTGTTGGTGACAATTGCAATTATCGATAAATCGGTATTTTATGAAAAGAAAAATTAACGATACATTTATATAAATAATATAAATTGAATAGAAAATGTTAATGCTAAATGCATCTAATTGATTTAATTGATTACTGTAGTAATATATTTAAAAAACTTCATATTTCTATTTTCACGTAATAATTCTATCAGTTCTATTTATAAGACGCACTTAATTATTTTAATTATCTGAAATGTCATTTCTTTTTTAAAAAAATGAAAAAGAATGCATGACAGTAATTTTTTTCAAATATATTAGGCGCTATATATCACATTTCTCTTAATCGAGTATATACATAATTAAAGTTGTAAATTTTGTATATTTATAATGTTTATTAATAATAATTTGTCAAATTCTAAAAAAACAAAGATATGAATTGCTAATTGATCACAACTCATTGATGAAAACGTTTCTTTTTCTGATTTTTTTTTTTCCTAAAATTAAGTGCATTCGGGAAAGTTTGCGAATTAAAACGTTTGATTTTCACGAGAAATAAAACAGCTGCGTTATATTGCAACACCTCAAATGAAAGTCTCACGCATAGTAATGTTCGCCGGTTGCCTATCCCTTCGTTTTTCTATCAGTTTTTCTATGGTTGACATTATGCTCTGGTCAAAAAATTGTCCATCGTGCAACCCCTTTCCCAAGTGTTTCTCAGGCTCCTCTCTTCCTCTCCTTCTCCGATAAATTTGCATATTTCCGGCCAAGGAAGTGTGCTACTTCGTTAAGCACGTTCCGTTAAACTCTTTTTTCTCACATGATACGGAAATATTAAAGTCTCAAATTTACTTTTGCATTAATGCTAAAGATATTATCATTCTTTTTCTAAATGAACTGCGAAAATGCCTTTTCAAATGGACTTGAGACGATTGATATTTTTAAAAAAGAGATAATAAAAATCGGAAGCAGTGAGATGTTATCATATTAGAATTTATAATTTTATATTTATTTATAATTTTCAATTTTATAATTTTTATATTATCAATTTCTTAAAAATATTATCTCGAGTTTTATTTCATATATTACAATCAGCGTTGTAAAGTCGTTTTCATTCTCTATTTTTTCGAAACAAGCGAAATGTTTCGATGTTTGTAACAAATAATTAAGCATAGAAGTCAATTCATGAATTCAGAATGTGATTCAAAAATATTGCGCATTACATATTGACAGTATTTTCGAAAATACACAAGGTTCTCAATAAACCAGAATGGATCTAGATTTTCAGAAGTAGGCATTTGCGAACATTAGAATGAATTCTTTTCAATCCCAATTTTATTCATTCATAGGAATTGCATGAAACACATTATGCCTTTCAATCTAAAAAAATTTCAATTCTTTAAATGCATTGTGAACTCAATTCAAAATTCTAAATAGAAAATGCGATTTTTCAATTCAATTGAAAATAAAAAAAGTAAAAATGAATCAAGAATGCTATTAAAGTACGCATTCGGCTGCATTAATCAATAGATAAAAATTTCAATATATTTTAATCCAATCGTGATTAATTTAATCGTTTACTATTACATTCGACATTTCGTGAAAATAATTGATCCGTGCAATTATTTGAATTTGATAAATCCATGAAATCAAATTCAACATTGCGGACACACATACACACATATACACACACATTATACACATATTTACGAAAGAGAATGCAATAAAGATTCGAAAAAAGAAACAATCTAATTTTAGAAGAATAAAAATAAAAATTAGATCTATATATTAAATTTTTTATGTAGATGTAGACGCAACAGAATGGCGAAGGTTTAATTTGAAAAAAACATGTACATTTTTTTTTTTAATTAAAGAAGAAATATAATTCGATACCCTCGACGTATTCTTTCTTTACGCGAAATCATAATGGGATTAACGATTTTACGTAAAACCATCTTTCTTCCAGTACCAATAATGGACAATACTCCGAATAGCAAAGAAATTGAATTATCTAACAATTAACTGGCGCATCCTTCTCGTAACGCTCATGCAATCGCGCAATATAAAGCGATCGTCGGTCTCTACAAGTCGAGCGTCCGGATCGCTCTATGCAAATCGCGAATGAGCGAGCGAGCGAGCGAATGAACGAGCGAGCCGAGCATCGCGGCGCCTTTGGCTTCTCCCGGCGCTCTCTCACCCTTTCACGGATTACGGAGCTGTCGCAAAAAACGTCCGCCTCGCAGTAACGGTCTGCTGGCAAAACCTCCCTTTCCGCCTTGCTTTTTCTACGTGCGAAAATAAAAGTCTCTCGCGCTTTTCCTACCGGTCCGGAGAAAGGCTGCGAGAGTGGGGAACGAGGGGGGGAAATAGAGAGAGAGAGAGAGAGAGAGAGAGAGAGAGAGAGAGAGAGAGAGAGCGTAGCGCGGGAGGGAAAGGGGCAAAAATACGAGAAGGCGGGAGGGTGTACGAGGGTTGGCGGCGGTCTGGCGATGAGGGGGTGGCAAAAAGAATCGTAGCGATGTCGGCGAAGGAGGAAAAAGAGCAGTCCGCGAGAAGCGACGAAGGGATGGTGAAAGGAAAGGGTAGAAAGAGAGAGAAAGAAGAAAGAGAAAGAGAGAGACTGTGAGAGGGAGGGAGAAGGGAGAAATGGGGAAAACGGATTCGGAGGAAACCGAGATTCCAGGATGCGAGATTTCAAGAAATATAACGTTCATTCCCGGTTTCCGCGCGCACGATTAAAACGTATTATCACGCTGACGCTATTATGTTACATATCTTTATGCGTCCGAAAAATGTTGGTGAATATTTGGTAAAAAGGCATTGTTGCGTTTCACCGTGACATATTTCTTGGGAAATACGAAAATATCAGACGAGCATTTAACGAGACACCTTTACTAAAATTTTAATTTCGGGCCTCGTGAAAGCCCCTTCACATTTATCCTTCCGGAGGATACAATTGGGATCACCCTGGAGTAAGCATGTGCCATCGCGGTTTTCCTGCTCGTGCCCACCCTTTAACGTCCAAAACGTGTGCCACTAAAGAAGAAGCGAGTGGGGAGGAAGACTGTGGGGTAGGACGCGTACTTTGCAGGGTACCGCATACCAGGGGGGAGGTTCGTATACCACCCTGCAAAAATGTCGGTTCCTCGGGCGCAAATAGGGGGGTAAGGAGGTCGCGCGTCTACAGGGGTTGCGCGATGGAACCAGCTGAGAGAGGGGGAGGGGGGGGGACGCGACGAAAAGAGGGGCACGAGGGAAGATGGGTTTTTACGGCGTACCCTCCCCGTCGTCCTCTCCCTCCTCTCCGCCTCCCCCCCTCAGCCACGGCGACAGGGGCGGCGTGCGAGGCAGGGGCGCGTTTTTACGACGACCACGACGAGGGCCAGGGAGGAGCTTATGTACACCACGACGACACTAGTAAGACGAGCGGTTCTTGTCGGTGGGAGGGAGGGGGACATCACGATTTTCGCATCATTCTCTTCTGGACCCCCGCGTGCCGGAGTCCGCACCGGAATGCGACCTCCGTGCCGATCCGCAAAGCCACGCCTCTCACGTGGCTGATGATGGCTCGTCCTGGTGTACCCTAGCCTCTCTGAATTTTAACCCCCTCGGGATATGAACAGCCGGGCAACAATGTTGATTATCCGTCGCACAGAGATAACTCTCATTTCTCGATTTCGCGTCGTTCGTTAATTTTTAGATCTACACGCATCCCCGAGTAGCAAATCATATTTAAATGGAATGATATGCTTTATACATTGTGCATTGTTAAAAAATAAGAAGATACGTGTTTCCTGTTCAGATTTAATTAGATACGATATATTGCTTCTATTCTTATAGTCTATTATCCGTTAATGCATTGTAACTTCCGACTTTTTTTGTGCCAGAAGATTTATTATCGATAAAATTTTAGAGAGATAAATAGGCGTGATTTTAATTTTTTAGTATCTAATTTTCAAGCACATTATAGTCTTTACAAAAAAAGTCATGATAAAATTTTTTACATTTTTTGTAGAACTCGAATGGATGATTCTTTCAGCGTTGGAAAAATTCGAAAACGTGTGATGCAATAATTAACATAAAATTCTAAAATAATACACGGCAGTAACAGGAGCTGCATGTTTCCTGTCGTTATTTTCTTAACGCTTTAAAGCTACGATAACATAAAAATCAAACAAAAGCAACACGTATCTATGTCTCGATCATTGACGCAATTAGTCTTGTTTACTACGCTTTGTCCATGACATACAGGGTGTCCCAGTTTTACTACTTTTTCTTCTGAGTGTGTACTTTTCCCTGCTAGATCTGCATTTTTTTGTATGATTTTTATAAAAATAATAAATTCTTTATATATAAAGAATTTACTTATTTATTTATTTTTTAATAAAATAAAACTATTGACTTATCGAGTTTTTATTCATGCAGCAAAATATCTTCAATAACAATTTATCTTAATTTTTAATTGTAAATTACACGTAAAATTTTATATACAAAATCCAATATATAAAAGTATATTTGCAATACTTTATCGAAAGATCAACAGCAATTTTCTCAAAACAAATTTTTATAATTTATAGAAT
>NW_017259245.1:1329031-1330140 GCF_001594045.1 Atta colombica
TTATATATATTTTATTGCAAAAATTTAAATCCTAACCTATTTCTTCATTTCCTTAATAAAATAATTGTTTTTATCAATATTTTATAAATGCCGTTTTAACGAATTTAACAATTTATAACGATGTAATTAACGCATATTTAAAGTAGTGAGACCAACTTTTTCTAAATTTTCATTTATCTTCTAAGAAGAACAAGCGTTGTATAGGGAAATTTTACGTTTTCTATCCTTAGTTTTATTTATCATGTTTTATTTATCATGTGAATAAAATCATATTTCACATGTGGCAATAACGGAGCTAACTATAGGAATTAACACTAGAATTACGGGTTAAGCGATTCCCGATCATTTTTTTTTTTTTTTCAACCGCTTCGACGAAGATTCCGGGGTCGCGCGCCGTCGACGCTTTTGGGACAGTGGGAGAAGAAGGGAAGGAGGGAGGAAGCATCGGTGTCGCGCGGCGCGGCGCCGCAGTGGTGGGGGGGAGGGGGGGGGGACAGCGCGAAAGGAACGGTCGCGTATTCGCCGCGCGACGCGCAATGTGCACCGCGCCATCGTTCGAAACGCGTCGGTGTCGCTCTCGCGCGCAACGGGGTGACGGATTATTGCCTTTTGATCGCGCTGTACACGATTATACCACGGGGAAGAATTAGCGTGAGATTCAACGTTCGCGTTTACATTCTTTCCCCTATTTCGGGAGAGAGTGAATTGCAAATCGCTTGCTCATATACAGACTGGGACCTGTCAACCTGTCAAGTCGCGAGATCATGATCCGCATCGCGACGCGATAAACGCGATCGAGAGAAGGAGAGAGAAAAAGAGCGTTCTCCAAATTCGTCATTGTAACGTTCCACTTTCTTCCCGGGCGAACGCAAGCGCGGCGATCGAATGCGCCTCGTTGGATGCTGTCGGCAGCGCGCGTGGTCGACCTGGAAGCCCGTGCTCATCGGAGCACTGCTGTGAGCGGGTGCTGCTGCTGCTGCTGCTGCTTCTGCTGTTGCTGCTGCCGCTGCCCTAGGTAGCACTGGTGGCCGCGATGGACGCGCGCGTGGTCGTCGGTGCGCCGGCCGCGGAAGAGACGCCGGTGGCGGTGGCGACGCGGGGCGTCGCGA
>NW_017259245.1:1330240-1358187 GCF_001594045.1 Atta colombica
GGCGGCGGCGGCGGTGGCGGCAGTTCCACCGCCGCCGCGACCCTCGCGTCCGCATCCTGCACCCCCCAGAACCCAGTCGTCGTCGTTGCCAGCCCCTCCAGCAATCATCAGCAACCGACTGGTGTACCGGTCACCGCTGTGCCCAGGATACTTAGCAGAAATGTCAACGGCACATGTAAGTTGTTTGAAAACTGTCTACTTTGCGATCAGAAATCGAAAATTGTAGATGTATCTACATACTTTATAATTTAACGCTGAAAAGACTTTTGTATTGTACACATTCTTTTTTTTATATACGATTAATTGAAATTCACAACGCAAATATTAACTATAATATTATTTTTTGTGTATACACGATAAATTAAATTAAATGAAATTAAATTAATTACTCGACGATTCAGGGAGAAAGAATTTGAATTTTAATATCGCATCCTTTCAAATCTTTGCGTGTAATTTAAAGCGAAAAATAAAGATAGGTATATTAGTTGCTTTCCATTTTTATAAATAATAGTACAGTCTAAAGTTATGTAATTATTTTATATTTAGATAATGATGACCTCATTACTTACTTACTTTGATGATAAGAACACGTTCAACAAAAGATCATCTTTGTAACTGTTGTAAAATTCTTTAATATGATTGGTTTTATTTTTAGTTTTCCTCACTGGATCTAAGACTCACTGGTATTCATAATCAGTTTTTATTTCAAAACTCTTAAGTAATGTCTTAAGACGGTCTTAAATATAAGATCCGACTGAATACCGGCCTAAGTGTATAGACCAATCATGTAAAGAATCTTAGAATAATTTCCAAGCTGCTTTTTTTGCTGATATTAGTCAATCATATATAACAACATGGATTTATAATCTGACTTTTAATGTGAATAAGACTCGGTAAAGCATATGAGTTTGTGCAGATTGTAGAATGTAAAATCTCAGTTGAAGTCATAATAATGTCACAAATGAGAATTATCTCTGGATTTTAATGTAAATCAAAAAGCAACTAATGTCTTTAAAGATACATTTTACTATATAAATAAAAATCAAATAATTCTGTAGTTTCATATTAAAAGATTTAATATACTTTTATTTTCGAGTGATTGAACGAGCAATTGATAAGAGGATTGTAATATAAAAACTTTGGATTTTTAATTTATAAAATGTATCTTTGAATTAAATGAAAAAAAATATTAAATATTTTATAAATCACATTTATTATATTTTTCATCTGTTTTTATGTACAAAAGTTATTTGGTCAAAAATTTATCTGTCTCTGTATAATCATTTCTAAGTATCTTGTATTTCTATTTCTGTCTTCTTTTCACATTTTTTTCATCTCCGGGAATTAATAAATGCTTATATTATCCCGTTACTGCATTAGTTCCAGTTCGAATAACACTGTTAATCTTTCGGCTAATGTCTTTAACCGTCAAGAATCAATTTAAGAGTAAAATTTACCCATTAAAGCCCCTATAAACTTGAACGGTTCACGAGGGAGTATATGGTTTACATACGCAGATTAAAATACAGTAAGAAATGCGTTAATTTTTTTGCATGCTCCAGATACAAAGCGCAATGCTCCAAAGAACTACTACTCTTCTCTCGCTTCAATATTTTACCAAAGCTGACGAAAGAGAGCCGGTTATCCTGCTGCGCTTTACAATCAGCTGATTCATTGATGAAATAAAGCTTGTTTAATATTGGTACCATTCGCGAAAAAATAGCGAACACGCGTAACGCATACGTTTGCACGGATTTACGGCCGATTTATGAAATGAAACAGGGTGTCTGATCGATTTCATACGAATCGATAGGTATGAAATCGCTCGTTAATTACATCCAGCCCATAATTTTCGATCGTGCGCATCGCAAATATAAACGTTATTCTCGATAATTATTTTCTTTGCGGCTCAAGTTAGATGATCTAATAATTCAATTCCTAAGATAGAAATTCGACGCATCTCTATAATTTATAATTATAATTCTATGCATTTTTTTATACACGTGATGTATTTTATATATATATTTTATATGTGTGTATATTATTTTTGTTTCTTAAATTGTTTTCCATATTTCGACATAAATTTATAAATAGAATACTAGTTTGAATTCTCACGATTATAAATCATTTTTATCAATATTAATTTTTATCAATACTAATACCTGCATAATATAAAATGTATTATATTTATTTAAATATCTATACTTGTTTAAATCTTTTATCTATTTCAAAATATTTTGTATGCTTTAATATGAAGTTATTAATAATGACTTTAAGGATTTTATCACATCAATTATCGCAGCAATTAATTTCTGTTATTTTCTTAATTAATGATTATTCTATCATAACGTGGTAATTAAATTTATTTATTATAAACTGTGATCATAATCAATTATTAATTTTATTATTATTGATGCTCACTGAATAAGCGTCAATTCGATTACATTTTACTTAAATTTATTTGGAGATATTCTATTCTTTAAGTACTAATTTATTTTATCCCTACACTTCTTCATGACAATAGCTTCAAGTATTCTGTAATTATCCTAACACCAAAGTTTAAAAAAAAATATAGAAGTTTAAATTTTTTTTAGTAATCCTTTGTGATGTAACCTTTGATATAAACGTGTGAAAGCCCGTATTAAAAATAATAATAATAATAATAAATTTAGTAATATTGTAATCCAGAAAGTATCGGATTAGGCACAGGAAACATTTACCGGTTCATTTATCGAGGAAAGCAAGGAGGCCATTGGATTTTGACGTGAGGGATTCTCGCCAAAGGCCAGTTTATTTTCTCGTTTCTTGTAGATCGATCCGCTATCGCACTCGTATATTCGTGAGCTCGTTTCTAAACCGCGCGCGCGACTCGCATCTCGATAGCGAACGCTGCTCTCTCGCCGGCGAGTTTACGCAAGAAACGTAATCGCCAGCAGTTACCTCCCGGCGAAGCGAAGAAGTTTCGACCGAGGAGCTACCATGGGCCATCTCGCTTTTATGTGTGGGTATATATGTATGTATATATGTGTGTGCGCGTGCGTCTCTTTCTCTCCCTCTTTCGTCGAGAAACTGGATGAGTCATGCCAACGATAAAAAGCTCCCGTCAGAAAAACAGGATTTTTCTTTTTCTATCTCGACGAACCGCGGCCAAGCTCTCGTCTTCGTCTACTTCGGGTATTTTACTTGGTGCCCAACTCGGTGCATCGCGACAAAAAGCACTCGACCGAGTTCGATATGTCGCTTGTATCGAAAATTCTTTTCGGTCAGGCGAAGCTTCTTGTCGTCGTTATTTGTTTCTTCGTAATTTTCTAAATTTTCATCTCCGTTTTGTCGGAGATTTACTTCACCGGAATGATCGAGTTACGATTTCGGTAGCAGAGGAAGCTCCTTAATAAGATGCAATTGTATTGTGTCGCGTGATATCATTAAAACCAATGGAATATAATTTCATATGGAAGCTATGATTAGAAGTAGTATATTACAACACGATGCTGTGTAACGCCCCTGGACGCTTTTTTGCGGGAAATGTTTACCGTTTCTACTAGCAACATTAACGTGACAAAGCGGGAGCAAGTGAAGCAAATAATTAGTAAACAGCAAAAACATACTCATTAAAAACACAATATTTTTATCCCGTGAGATATATTTCAACGAAAGAGAGAGGCATAATATTTTATTTGCGGGACATATTTTTATTGATATCATTATTTGATATCATGCAGAATGATTTATTATTGATATTGACATTGGAGCATTGAGACTATTACCTGGAAAGAAAAATTTTGCTGAAATATCTAAAAATTTAGTCAGATATAAATCTGAATATAATTTTGTTAAGCTATTAAAGTAATTGTAGGACACTTAAAATGATTATTTCGAGTATTTTTCTATCAGAATATTAAAATGCTCAAGCATAATGAGCAATGCTTTTTTGCAATATTGTTCATTACACTTGAGTTTTTTACGTAGTTATTTTGATGATATAATAAAATTACTTTTAGATCTATGTCTAGCTAAATTTTTAGATATTTTAGCAAAATTGTTTTTTCCATGTGTGTTTGATATTTTTTTTATTGCTACCTCATAAAACATGTTGAGTGCTTTTTATAATAATGAGTAATTTTATAATAAGAGACACAGTATAGTACTGAGAAAAAAAATTCATTAAATTGACTTAGTTATTTTTATTTCTTTTGTTGGAGAACGTGTGTACACTAAGAAAAATGTCCGGTTGGATTAATCGAAATTCTGGTTGAAGATAAACAAATCAAAATTTTCTGATTAGAATTTTCTGATTAGAATTTTCTGACTAGAATTCTAGTTGAGATAATCAGAATTCCGATTTATATGATATAATCAAAATCATCTAATTCGACCATTTTCAGCTAAACATTTTTCTTAGTATATTTAATTCAAATATAATATATTTTTTTACTTAAATACATATACATTCTTCATCGAAAGAAATAAAGATGAATTAATTTAGTCAAGTGAAAAATTTTTTTTTCAGCGTAATGAATCATTACATGCTTGTTGTTTACCAATATTAAACAAAAGACGAAATGATTATTTAGAGTTGCCATTGAAAATCAAGTAAAATTCGAGAAAATAAGGAAAGATCAGAGATTTTCTAAAAACTTAAAATTCTTGGTTTTAAAGAAGTTTGGTATACAGTTTTGAAGTACTAATTTTAATTTAATAGTCAATTAATTTAATAGTCTATTAATTTAATTTAATAGTCAAATGCAAATAGTAATTTATACATCACGATGTTAAATTGCTCTCTCAACAATTAATGATTTCTAAATCAGCATAAAAATGCAAAAATTTCCAAATATTGTTAAAAGTCAGAGAAAATTGTGAAATTTTGTCTGAATATCAGGAAAAAGTTAGAATTTTAGGTCCTGCAGGAATTTGTAGCAATCTTGTCACTGCATTACTGTGTCTCTTGCTGGAAAGCACTAATTAATTAACAGCATTTTCGATACATAATTGGGTACTTTTGACATAAATATGAATCTCGATTCACTTTTGATATTTCGACGGATATTTCCATATCGAAGAACTCTCTCGTTTCTTTCTGGACACTAGCGATATCTCGCGCATTCCCAGCATATCGCCAGGCATTCTCGGGTGCGTTGCCGCGCTTTGTCCGTTCGCGAGATGCGGTATGACTCACGGAGTTAGCAAGAAACGGCGCGTCAAGCAAAAACCACGCCGTTTCTTCCGCCGGCTTGGCCGGCGTGCAACTATTGCACGTTGCGTTTTTGCTGACTTCTTACGAGCGGCCGGCGCGGTCGTGTAAGCGCGTTGACCACCACGACGGCGACGATGTACACGAGCAAAAAGCGCTTTTGCCTCGCGATATTTCTGCGAAAGGCGAAATTACGACAGAAAGAACCGTTCATTGCGAAAGAGGGCCTATCGTATCTCTTTCTTATTATTTAAAATTATTAATTATATTTTAATTTTATTGCATATAATTTTATATTTTTAATTTTAATTTTATTTTAATTTTATTTTAATTTTATTGTATATAATTTCTTTTAAATAATGAACATTTAATTATATTGTTGGATTATTGTTATTCTTTTCGTTACAATTTTTTTTTTTTTTTTTTTTTTAGATAAACAAAGTTTTCGAATACAACTGAAGTTACTATAAACGAACCGAAGTTACCGTAACACACGCGTTATTACCACGCGGCTGTTTGATAGGCGACATTATACGTTTTACACGGGATAAAAAGAGGCTCTGTCTATCTCTCCCTCTGTCTTCCCTTTCTCTCTCTATTGATGACGGCGCTGGCGCTGATGCACGGCGAAAAAGCTCTCGCTTTTTTGCGGTAAGTTTGCCGTGTGCTCGTGCCCTCGCTTAAGAAAACTTGGCGAGCGTAGCTTTTTTGCGTCGGACGCGAGAGAGCTCGGCATGAGAGTCTCGCATGTTCGCTCGCATTCCCTTCCTCTTTCTCTTTCGCGTTACATATTACAACGTCGGAAAATTTGCGCCGTTGATGCACGCGGATTCCTATAAAAAGGGGAAAAAGAACAAAGTCAAACGCGGCGCGGTTAATCGCGTTCAAGAACTCGTCTACATATTCTTAATTACGTTGTATCTTTTATATCGAAAAATTTTATCTTCGATACTGCTATATTTGCAAGACGAAATATCAATATTTTTTTATTAATAGTGTCGAAAGAGTTATTATTTATGTCCTTTTGTAATCATAAATAAAAAAATAAAAAATTCTCTCGTTATTTTTTCTGTAAATATACGGAAAGAATAATTTTATTAAAGTATCTCAAAATTTAGCTAGATATATTTTGTTGGAATATCAAAATATTATATAGGAATTTCAAGCATGAACAATAATGTTGCAAGAAGTTTTGACATTTTAGCAACTAGTTTAATTAAATGTCTTTATATATGTATAATTAATTTGATTGAATCAATAAAATTATTTTGAAATCGATATGTAATTAAATTTTTAGATACTTCAGCAAAATTGTCTTTTTGTATATGCTTAAGTATATTAAGTTAATTCTTTAGTAGAGTTCTGAAAATTTGGGATACCTTATCAGGACCCAAAATTACAAATATCTACATAATTTGAATAAAATATTGAAACTACATGTATAGCTTAATATAATAATATGGAACATACGATAATAAATCAAGAGCTGCATCTTCATCGAATGAAAACAAGATGAAATTATGTTTATTTTTCGAGGTTAAATTTATATGCAAATTTATGTACATAAATATCTTTCCAGAATGGCCGTTGACTTATTACTTTTTTGTGATCATTAAAATCATAATTTTTTAAACTATTATAATCGTTTTTTTTTTTAGAAAAGTCTGTGGTAAGATTTGTGTGCAGCTAATGACAGATAAAGCTCGCAGACGCTTCTTTTACTAAGTTATACGTGAAAGATTACATTATAACATTTTTTTCTCTCTCTATTTCATCATTAATCTATTTAATCTAGAATTTTGACACGTCAATTTTGATACTTCAATTTCATTATATAAAAAAATTAAACATTTCTATGGTAACTCGATTTGCTAAAGTACCATCTTAAGAATTATCTATACATTATTATCTAAATATGTGTGAATCAGGATTGTCACAAAACTAGAGATTAGGGAAATCAGGTTTTTTGCAAAATTTCCTGAAAAATTAAAATTCTTAGCTTTAAAATTTAATATATACACGTACAGTACACCTATGCAGTTTTGGAATACTATCAATAGAACAATTAAATGCAAGCAGTCAACAACATTGATAGTAATTAACATTGATATGTTAAATTGCTTTCTCAACAAAATATTTGACGATTTTCAAATCCGGACAAAAATACAAAAAAATTTCAAAATATTATTGAAAAGAAAATATTATTAAAGAAAATTAAGAAATTTTGTTTGGAAATCAGAGAAAAATTATGGAATTTAAAATGAGGAATTTTTTAAAATAAGGAATTTATGACAATCTTGGCAGACATACTCAAAAGTTTAAATCAAATCAGAAAAGAGCGTGTGTTATAAATCTACATATACATAGAGATACTTACGACTTAAGTCATACGCGTTAAGTCAGATAATTAAAGTTCAATAGGAAATTTATTATCAGACTTTACTCAGATATTATGAAACGTTTTTGACGAAATATAAAATCATAATTCGCCCTGAAAAGGGCTTCGTTATCGAGCTCGGTGCCATGTATTTTATTTATGCGGATAGAAAGTTTCCGACTGCTTAGCCCGACATCGAGCCATGTCGGGCATTATTACGCTCATTATGGACGTTCGCTTGGCGGTCATTAATATTTTCACCTTATCATTTGCCGCTTTACAGCCAGTTTTGTCCACGGGACAATAACTGTCTCGCCCTAATACGTCCGCGTACCGGCGATTTTGTAATCACTCCTCGGTATATCTCTTATTACTCTATTCTTCTCGCGCTCTATTCTTATTAACTATATAGCTACCTAAAAGCAGGTATTATTGTATTAATATTTTGTATTTATACAAATTATTAAGTATAGATGCAATTCAGGAAAAATCTGAAATAATGTGGTTATCTTCGAAACAATTTTTTTGCATCCAGAAATAAAAAATAATTAAATACAATAAGGAAATAATACAATAAGGAATAAATACAATAAGGAAAAAATAAAAATGGATAATCGAGCATTCTTTACCACGAGAAGGTGATTATCTTTTTCCCTTCGGAGATAAAAATCTATAAAACAGTTACTGACGTCCGCAAGATCTATTTAATTTATTCAAAGGCATTAATTAATTTGTAGGCACTAAAATGATATAAATAACATGTAAAAAAAAGAATGAATACTAAATTAATTAAGTAAAGAAACGCTAAATGCTGTCGAGACTAAATCTTGGTGTCTAATAATAGCCATATTATGAATTAAATATATATTTTTATAAGAATAAAATCGAAATTTGTAGCTGTAATATTAAAAAAATTGAATTGTTTGACTTTTCTGAGAAAGAGATTTATAATTAAATAGGTTCACACACGCACAAAATAGATTTACCATCAGCACCGAAATTAAATGATATTATCGACATGTTTTTCTTATCGAGCTACTCTACAGAAAAGAGATGCTTAAATAATTGAGGTATACGCAATTAGACATTTTACTGTATCATTTCAAATGGCAACGAATTTATTCATTATTACGATAAAATCATTCCAGGACGCGTTATCTAGTTTTAATGATTCTACACGAAGTTGTTTGTGTGACATGCAATAGTGTGCTCTTTACGCAATCGAGGGGAAGGAGGGAAACCGCAGCTGCTTTTATCTCAGGTTTTCCTCCCGATCGAATCGTTTCAGGGTTTGTGTACATTCATGCCTGGTGGACGACCGTTCGCGATTCGGAATCAAAAAGAGTTCTCCGTCGAGCCTAATCTGAATACGATCACCGTGTTCGGGTACGACCGGTGGGTGGCTGCACTCGAATAAACGCCTAATTCGAGCAACCCATATGAATGGGTTCGCATCAGATGTGCTCTTTAGTACAAAGACGAGAGAACAGTACGCTCCGTTTGTACATCTTGCTGCTGACCGACCATGGTGAGAGCCGCGAGGTTTGCTCATCCTTTCGGCAGAGACTTTATCTGCTAAACGAGTATGGAAAGAATGGACTTGTGTGCGTGCGCGCGCGCGCGCGCGTGTGTGTGTATGTGTGTGTGTGCTGAGACATTTAAAAATTTAGCTGGATAAAAATCTGAAAATAATTTTGTTGAACCGTCAAAATAATTGTCAAAATAATATGTACATGTTGTGAGAATTATATTATTATAAGAATATAAGGTGTTTTTCATTGTGTATAATGGCGGTTAAATATATAAATTTAGGGCAAATTTCTTATTAATAATAAATTTCTAACAACCGACTGTATGTTGACTTATAACATTTTGAGCTTTTTCTGTTTGATCGATGAATCGGGAGCGAAATCCTTGTAAGATGCTCAAACTGGTTGCTAGAATATTAAAACTTTTTCATTGCTCATCGTGATTGAATTATAAATATATTTATTAAGATTACCTACATACTATTTCGGTGGTAAATAAAATTATATTCTTAAGTCTATATTTATCTAAATTTTTAGATAGATACTTTAGCAAAATCATGTCTACTGTGTACTTATCTGAAACTGTATTCTAATTGATAAAACTAAATTTTTCAATCCCCTTGGATTAAACGGAGGTAAAAATACTAGACAGAGGATTAATAATGAAAATAGAAAGACAGAGAAAGGCAGAGAAGACGATCAAGCTAATCAGTGAATAACTTTCAATTTTAATAAATGTTCCTATTTTAAAAAATAGTTTTATGTGATTTATACATTTATGAATCGTATATATATATATATTTTTTTTTATTTGCGAATATCAACAAGAATAATAAAAGACAGATCATTTAATTAATCCCGACATCTTGAATTTCAATCGATAATTCAATAACGAGTATGAAATTCACAATTGTCTCGCGTATGCTAATGATAGATAAAACCATCTCTTATTCTTCCCATCGCCTTACTGGTCTCGTTTCTTTTTTCATTTCTTGGATCCGCTTGTGTTCCCATAGGAGTGCGCCGAGGCGCGCGAATAAATTAAAAGGCTTGCGGGTCTCAGCTCCACACACCCTATCGGCGGACAAAGGGCGACGAGCTTCCCCGTTTGTCTGCATTTTTTTGTTCTAAGCGATAATCCGGTAGCGCGATGCTTGGATGCGCCCGCGCCTGTCCGTATCCGTTTTCGGGGTCCATCCGATGACCCCGCGGGCTTTTTCTTTCTCTCTCTCTCTCACACTCTCTCTCTCTCTTTCTCTGTCGTTGTCTTTCCATCCAGTAAGGGACGATGATATGCATATGCTCAACGCATATGCATATCATCGTCCCTTACTGCGAGATAGCGAGCGAATACGAAAAGAAAAAAAGGAAAACCGGCTATGGAAGAAAAAGAGAGAGAGAGAGAGAGAGAGAGAGAGAGAGAGAGAGAAAAAAAAAAACAGTAGAGATCTCGGGAGGAATTCCGGCGCGCTGGCTGCCTCTTCTCCGCTCCATTCCCAGCGAGTTTTTGCCCCCGTGGAGAACGTTCTTTCGGCTTTTTTGCCGCCGTGGGGGCCCTCGCGACGGCGACGGCGACGGCGACGACTGCGATGGGGGCAACTTTTTCTCCATTCTATCTTCGGGGCCGTTCGATCTGCATGAGTTACACGCGAAGACATTACGTTCGCTCGTCGGGATGAAGGACGATATCTTTCTCGAGTATCCCACGATCAGTCACTTCCTCCAGGTGACACCGCTACTATCTCGGTAGCGGTAGGAGGAACCCGCTTGCGCCATTTGTGTAAAAATATTGTGCAATAAATCTTCATTGTAGAAATTATATTTTTATTACCAGATTATTATGTAATGTTCAATGCTCGATTATTATCGAAGATTACATCATGTTCAACTCGATATTAATTTATATTTATTTTTTGATCAAATTATATCTTATATCTTACTCATTTCATTTAATTTTCTGTTGAAAGTTTTGATATATATGTTTTTAATTTGATTAGTGATCGATTGCCGATCATATATTCTGACTTAATTTTCGAAGGAACCGTGATGAATGACGATGAGGCTTCTGTGCCGCTTACTTGACTACAGGTGTAGATACAGATTAACGATGACAATGGACACGTCGATTAGTTCCCGCAGGTGATGAGCTCGTCCACTGAAAAAAGAAACCCCTCAGTTCCGCGACTAACCCTTTCATTTCTACGAGGTCAAAAAAGGGTCTTCCGTAAAAGAAAAAAAATCATTTATTCAAAAGAGGTCTGTGGGAAACCAGTTTTTTACACTCTCTCAATAACATTTTTATCTAAACAAATTTCATTTGTGCCTATGAAACTGTAGAGTGAAATGTGATATAATTTAAAACAATATATTATTTCTTTCCAACAGATTAGTTTATATAAAAAAAATTTTAAGCAATTAAAATTGCTTAAAATTGATTTTTTTTAAATAAAAATGGATAAAAATGGATAATAGTAGAAATGTAATTGGATTAATATTGTCAAAAAGATATTATTTAACAAAAATAAGAATTATTACAGTTTTGACAAATAAATTATGAAGTGCCTGTTAATGTATATTTATAAATAATTATAAAATAATTTAAAATATTTATAAAAGTTGATAATAAAGTTACATCTCACACTGAAAAAAATTTATGTAATTTTACATGGAAATTACATGTTTATAACTGGAAAATTACCTAAATATGATTGGAAATTTCCAATAAATCATCATTCTAAATATGAAGAAATTGTAAATTTCCAATAAATCATATTTAGATAATTTTGCAGTCATAAACATGTAATTTCCATGTAAAATTACATGAATTTTTTTCAGTATAGTTATTAGTCGATTATAATTAATTAAAAATCAGGTAGCAATATATTTCGAAACATATGATAGATTTCGCCAAATTCCATAATAATTATTGATTGTATTGATTCAGTCTTTTAAGTGCTGAGAAAAATCTAGTTTATTAGATAAACGCGATGATATTTGTGAGGAATAAAAGCTCCAACGCTGACAATTTTACTGAGATATTTTGAAATTTATATTCGTACTATGAAGAATATAATTTATAATTTTTTACAGGCTTCTTGCGATATTTTTCAGTTTTCAAATTTCTTTATTTTTTTTATCTTATATATATATATATTATCATTCAGAGAGATAGAGTGTCGTTTTGCATGCGTTTACATGCGTTAAAGTCGATAAAAATTATACGTGGAAATTACAAATTTATAGTGTTTGATGACTTACATAGATCGATTGAAAAATAGTATGAATAAAATTATATTTAAGAAGGAGAAGAGAATACAGCGATGTAATTTAAGTAAAAAAAGCTTAAGACACTTATATTTATTATAAAAAAAATTGCAAATATTTTAAATTCTCATATTATAATAGATGTTTCTTTTATCACTAGCAACCTTAATAATTTTAAACGCGCTTAATGTAACTTTTAATATTTATTACTTTATAAATTTCTGTATTTTGCAAAACGAACATTGAATTATGATATAATTAATTGGATTGATATTCGTGAAAAGTTATATTTCTTCAGCATTATGTATTATAAAATATATTTGATCCTTATATTTTCTTAATTTTATTAAAATAATTAAATTAACACTTTGCATGCGTGCGTGCGTGCGTGCGTGCGTGCGTGCGTGTGTGTGAGATTGAATATAGAACATTTAAATTAATTTTAGAATTAATATATATGATCATTATATGTATATTAATACATATGATCACGACAGTGTCCTTAAAATGGCGCGAATTATACCCTTATAATAATTCGACCAGTCGCTGAATAGAGAACTGCGACATAAGGTAGGGCTTAAACCCCTCATCGAGGGGTTGGAATATGGGCTGCACCCTTGGGACTTAAGATTACTTACCCGACCAATACCAATGACGATTTTAAACGACCTCCATTCGAAGACCATTTAATACTCCCAACTAGGAAAGAAATCTTTCTGAAAAACAAGATGATGAATCTTGTTTGTATATTTAACCGTTATTGTACGTTTATTTATTTTATTCATCTTTTAACCCATTTTTATTTTTCGATTTACTAAAGATAATATTTATTTTGAATTTCTGTATGTTTTTATTGAGAAAATTGAATTCTTTTATTTGAATCGTTTTGCTTTTCAGAAAATACTCATTCAAAGAATATATATCAGCGTATTCTTTTTATAATATTATGTCTTTTTTAGAATAATTAAAAATTGAGAACTTTTTGGTCAAAAACATATCTTAATTCTTCTAATTGGTAATTTATAATCTATGTTTCTAATTTGTTTGTAATCCATATTATTATCTCTAATTTTATGTCTTTTCTCATATCTATGCTTCCTTTATCATTTTGGCATTTCCCCGTTTCTCGTTGATCGAGCAAAAACCCACTTTTTCTCACACACTCTTTCAAGAGGTGAGATAGTTAGTTTGTAGATAGTCCTGAGGGGATTTTTGGCGCGGCTTGATGAAGCGATGAGGAAGCCAAGAGAGAGAGAGAGAGAGAGAGAGAGAGAGAGAGAGAGAGAGAGAGAGAGAGAAAGAGAAAGAGAGAAAGAGAGAAGAAATTAGAAAATCGAACAGACACATACTATGAGAAACACAAGAGATAGAGAGAGGAAAAGAAAGACAAGAGGAAAAGAAAGACAAGGATGGGAGGCAAACGACAGGCGCGGTGGTGCAAAGTGGCATAAGGTATAAAAAGGAAAGCCAGGCATGTTTGGGGGCTGCATTGCTGTGGCGAAGCGGGGTAAAAGGACGCGAAGGATAAGGAGAACAAGGCCGAGGAACAGTGCCGTAGAGAAATGCGAAGGATATGAGAAGGGAAGGAGGGAAAGATTCGAACGGCGAGTCAGTCCATCTGCCCGGTGTTTTGTCCATGAAGGAGAGAAAGAGGGACGAAGGGATGGCGCGCGGCGGGGCGACAAAAACTCACCTAACCCTTCCTTGATTACAATGCCGGCAAAAAGCGAAATACTAACCGCCGTCGCGCCGCGCCGCGCCAGATCGCACTGAGGAGAGAAGAGCAGAGTGAGGCAGAGAGAGAGAGAGAGAGAGAGAGAGAGAGAGGGGGGGGGGGGGGGAGTACGCGCTCCTAAGAAACTAGACTCGTTTTTGCGCGACCAGAGGCAGTGGAGAGGAGCGTCCGTTCTCCGTGAAGTATCGGACAAAGAACGTGCACCACACTAACTTCCCCCTCCTCCCCCTCGCTCTCCGTCTTTCGTCACTCCGACGAACCTTCTTGGTTCCATCATCCGTGATCCGGACCGCCTGTAACCCGCCCCCGTTTATTCTACGTATGAGTCTGACCTTTTGCCTCCTTTCTTCCTCCTTCCCACCCACTCATCGCCCTTTTCTTTCACATAATTCCTTCTTTTCCCCTTTCCGCTCCATTATTTTCATTTTCCTTGTTCGTAAACTCCAAGTCCATCTCGGTATTCCGCGGTGCCCTCAGAACGAAGCAAGTACGCTTTTTCGGAGTCCTCGGTGAGTTGTACCCCGATTCTTAGCTTTTGTCGATAAATTGGTATTATTATATTGTTGTTGCATACCTTTTTTTATCATATATAATACCTGTGCAATGATAATATGATGATATCGATATTGTCATTAAGAGTTCGAAGTACTAGACATTTTTTATAATCAGGATGAAATTTTTCGGTATGTGAGTAAAATTTGATTTGATTGTTACCCATATAAGGTATTACACTCTGTCCAGTACTGGGCCAGTTCTGGCTGCCATAGTTCAGATACTGGCGCAATATTGGCAAATTACTGGCTCAATACTGGTTAAGTACTGGATGATAATTTGGATCCGGCTAGCTGACCCAGTCAATGATACTGACTAACAAAACTTTGACTGTCAGACAATCATTTGCCAATGATGGCCTAGTACCAGATTGACAGTCGTAGCGTTGGCTAAGTATTGACTAAATGTTTCATTGTAACTTTGTACTTTACCCTATAGTTCCACATTATTCCTTATGTATCTTCACTATTCTTATATTCGCGTTTATTTTATTTGACAACAAAGATTACATATTGAGAAAAATTTCTAATTGAGAACGGACGAACCAACATATTCTAATCATATCAATCAGAATTCTGATCATCATAATTGGACATCTGATTATCTCGATTAGAATTTAATAGATTAAAAAAACTTTTGATTTACTCATCTATTAAAATTCCAATCAATGCAATCACTTTTCCAGAGACTTTTTTCAGTGCAGAGATTCTGTCATTAGCAAGCAGCATTAATCAAAATAAAAATATATTTATAATTATTCTAAACATCTGATACAAAGAGGATCGATGTTGATATGGAGATTATTCATATCGATAATCTGACTAAAACGAATAAAACTTTTTCGAGTGTAAAAAATATACATATATCATATTCATTTAGTGCACAAATAAGTTTTTACTTAAAATGAACAACGATTATTTTTATCTACGAATAAAACTTTATTCGCACATTTATCCAACTCTCGTGTGAGTCAGATCGATGATCGATTTCGTCGTGAAACGGCGCCATTCTACCCAGGACGAAATAATTTCGCGCGGTCATCGACGGCGCCGCGAGATTTCCTGACCTTTGGCACGACGAGACCGTTGAGGTTTCCGCAAGTCCCTCGAGATTTCCAAACCGTAATGTGAAATGTTACAAACTAGAATTTTTGTTCGTCGATGTTCGCCAACGTTTGTCGATTTTGCACACGAACAAAATCTTTTTATCTTAAAAAAAATTTCTTGATGCTTTCACAACTACATTTCATTGACTCTTTTAATCACAGTTAATGATGATTTCTTTGCATAAATACGAACTCTAAGTCAGAGACCTCTAGAAGGTCATACAAATACAAAGAGCTCGATAATTATATTATATTATTTTATTTTTATTTAAATTTTATTTAGTTTAGGTAAACTTATTATGGCTGATTCCAAAATTCATTGACAGCGCTGAAAATCTACAATTTACGTTACGTATACTATACATTTTCAGTACTGGCAGTGAATTTTGAAACACAGCCACTATGTGTGAATATATGTATCTATTTTATTCGAAAAGATTTGACGTTTGCATTAATTTGATTTTCGTAGTAAGGATTAGAGAGAGGATTTGAATTTTTATTACATTGTGAAATAATATTATCATCGAATATTGCCCGATATTATCTCATTGTATCTACCATCGCGATTGCATCGCCATTAATTGAAGTCGATCCCCAGAGGATCATTAGCCCTTGATAACTTCTCGCATTGGATACGATGCAAAAAGGATACGATTATTTTGCGCCTCTGGCACTGTCTGCCACGAGCATTGCGTCTTCTTGTCGACGGGAGATGTAATAAAAATGATAGTCGCTCGTGACGAAATCGACACGGTACAGCGACGTTCTACTTTTCTATCTTTCTCTTTCACAATTGCTGTCATCTATCACGACCTTGATATAGCAATCTATTATTCGTGGCACTAGACAATCGATAGAAACCAGCGGATTTCGGCGAATTCGATTTTTAAATTGATTCTCGCCGTAAATACTTCTTATGTGAAAAAGACTTCTTATGTCGCACATTTCTATGATAAACCAACAATAAGATGGCACATTTACGTTGCCCAAAATAATACAAACACAGAAAAATTATGTCGAACTTGATTAATCTTCCGATTTTAAAATAACTCAAGCTTCTTGCTCGAATTCTAGAATTGTTCAACTTTTTGGATTAAATGTTGACTGTAAAATACGAGTTAATTCTACTTACATACTTTCTAAAACTTTTAAGTAAATATCACTCTGAAAAATAAAATCTCTCTTAACGAATGAAAAGCCACTTGAGCCACTCTTTATCAAGATATTAACTCAATTTTCACTCTTTAAAGTAAGATTCCACTTCAAAAAATTTAGAAAATAGCTGACAATGTATAGATGGATGCTAATTGTTCAATTCTATTTTTCGAGGGAAAGATAACAATTTTATTATGAGTTTTAAAAATAAATATTTGATAATTAAGTATATAATTAAATAATTATATATAATTAATTAAAATATATGTTGATATAAAAGTGACAACAAAATTTCTTAATTATACAGTGACAGTCTTCTCCTGGATGGCTTTCCGATCTCTCCAATTAAGATCCAAAGTACCAGAATGTTATATTGATTCATAGATCAAGCCAGAGCCTTTTTCAACAGTCAATATATTCAAAGTTTTCTATTTCTTTCCATTTCCACTTCGAACATTCCGATCGCAGTTTGATTTCATTTGGAATCTTTTGTTCGGAACTAAGTCTCCGTCTCGATTCTCCATCCGCAATCATCCGTTGTCATTTGATTCCTGTAGCGACAATTCGACTCTCTCGCCACAGGATATCATCACGATGATTTCCTTATTAGGAATCTTCTTCGCAATTGCGAGTCGAATTCGCGCGAAAAGAGGATAATCTGTCTGACGACATTCTCTCCCGCGGGAAGTACTTTTCTTTCATTTCATCGGTTAGCTAAACAGATCTTTTCCGGTAATTCTATTTAGGACAACCGCATCGATCACTGACGTTTGCAAAATTAACATTTTAAGTTTATTGGCTTATTCGCATATTCTAGCTGATATAATTTTAATTTTATTCATTAAAGTGTGTAATTAATATTGATCTTTCTTCTTATAGTCTTTTTCTCGCCATCTACACTTGTGATTAATCTTTCTCTATTAAACTATCCAGAAGTTTAGAACGATACAAGAATATTCGCGTCGGCATAACTCCGCAAAAAAAACTCCGTCTTTGTTTCTTGCGAAATTTCTCTTGTTCCGCGAGATCGAGGACGAGAGGGGACGGCTTTTCTTTTACATTTAACGCGGTCCGAAACTTTGTTTTCTTCTTCCTAAGATAAGCGACATCCACAATGTGATTCCTCTTCTAACTCGTTTCTCAATATTACAATTATATAGGGAAGGTACAATTGAAATGATTTTTTTTTATGTATATTATCGCGAACTATAGATGCAATTTATTTTACGTAAGGTTCTAATTTGAAAAGAAGTTGTCAGCAATTCCTTTCTGATTGATCAAGAGATGTAAACGTGAACACAACCTCCAATCGCTAGTGTGAGCTGTCATAGGGTGTTACTACTATAATCTACTGTAATCTGCTGTAAATATTTTGAAGCTCTTTGATTGGTCAGTTTTTAAAATCTTTTTTTTAATTGATCAACGAAGCATTTGCAATGTTAAGTGATTAAGATCGCACCCTATGATTGCCTGTATTATATTAGTGATTGGATTGTTTTCGCGTTTGCATTTCTTGATCCATCAAAAAAGAAACTTGATGTCTAATAGCTTTTTTTTTGATTGATCAAGAGACGCAAATGCGAACGCAATCTTCAATCGTTAGTGTAATACGAGCATTAACTTCCTGCGAGCTACATAAGTCTAAGTTCTTAACTTTGTTTTAAGAGGTTTTTAAACCGTAAAGCCATAAGGAATTATCCAATCACAGTCAATTATTTTTCTCATATTCAACTATGATTGATTAATTTCTTAAAATTTTACGGCTTATGGCTTCTTTATAGATCTAGACTACTATCACTGTAAATGGTTTGTTGACTAATCAGAAGAAAGAATTTTACAAATTGAGCACTCAAAGAGTGCTTCAAAGTATTTGTAGCTTGAATATAGTGTGATATGGGCATTACATCGGAGTTAGAAGATTCGCTTTTGATTTAGTGCACCGCCGTTTCTTTTTCGGCGGCCGCGTCTAATCTGGTTCTCCTTCGCGAATCATGCCGCGCGCCTTGTCGTTTTTCTCCATTCCCGGTGGCATCAAGTCCCGGGTTAATTCTCGGCACAATGATTGTAAAACATATCCAAGGATAGAAAACAATGGTAATCCCGGAGCTGTCGGCATAATCGGCGATTCCGGTGTTTGGGCCTTGCGGGAATTCTCTGGTTTCGGAATTCGCATCCGATTCATGTTTCTCTTTTTTCATTATCGTGAAGACGTTTCGAGTATTTATTTAACGTATGCTATCTGACTAAAATTAACGAAATTCTGACCTCATTTTGATATTTTGTTTAAAAAAATAATGAATTATGATTTATCTTATAATTTTTTCGAGACTATACAACAAATCAAGAAATTATCGCATTATATTTACTAGATCGAATATTAACCCTTTATCTGCAATTTAGATTTTTTTGGCAAAAATGCAATTTCTTTTAAATACATCCTTATTTTTATTCAAATTTCAATTTTTATTAAATAAATTTTTATTAAATAAAAGAACTTTAACATTTAAAAAATTATTAGGTACTGTAACAGAGAATGTTCAAAACTTTAATTTTGAATTTTTTTTAAAACCTAGAACGATAAAGAAAACTTGGACTGGACAAAAAAGATTCAGATTGTACGGAGGGAATAAAAATATAATTACAGAAAGAAATGGAGGGTTAACATTATTATATTATTTATCAAGCGTATAAAAGACTGAAACTATTTTTTCGAAATTAATTAGATATATCATTAAGAATAAATTATATTTTCAAGCATCGAACTGAAACTTCTAAAATAACTTTAATTTATATGACTATTCGTTCCCACCAATGTATTATAGATCAAAAAAGTTAAAAGCAAATCAAATCAAGATTAAAGCCAATCGACATGGACGTCCAGTTCTTCGCAGTAGTTGGAGAACGCCAGTTGGACGCAATTCAAATTAATACGACAAGTAGATTTTCTCCGGTTCGTTATAATTAACTTTTGTGTTTTCTTCTTTATATTAATAGATAGAATAATAGCCTTATAACAGCAGTTCTGCTAACGCCTAAATCATTTGTAAGCTACTGCGTAGGATTATAGGATTATACTATCATATTCCATAATATCTATGTATTTATCTGTTATATTATATTCTTTATCATAGATATTATCTGTTATGTTATATTCTTTATCAGTGTGTTGCAATAAAATAAAATAAAATAAAATAAAATAAAATAAAATTTTATTAGATATACGATAATAATACGAACGAAATTTTATTGAATGATAAATGAATGATGGGCAAAAAATTTATCCGAATGACATCTATCTCCAAACTTGTCGTACCCACTCATCCCTTTATGACCACTTTTTTTTTCTTTCAAAAAGTACTGGACCGATCGCACACCGTTGTCCATAAAGAACGCGCGGATTGACGACAATGATGACGATGACGACGACGATGACGACGACGGGAACCCGGGTAGCCGTGCGAGCCTTCGGGGGTACTGCCGCGGTGGGATCAGGTTTTTCTCGCCGTCGCAACGCGTCTCTCCGCCTCCGGGCTGCGTTCGCGTTCCCGGCTGACAAAAACGAGCCACCCCAAGCCAAAAAAGTCGTTATGTAAATGCGCCGCGAGAGCCCGGCCTAGAGCCGCGCCACCGTTCTGTCGGTCACAGGTATACTGGGTGAGCTGTGCGACTCGAACGACAATCAATGATGATTTCTAGCTTAAAGGACCAAGGACAAACGTGGCAAAATGAGACTTGAATCCTGAAAAATCTAGCGATTAATTTTGCGAACATAAAACATTCCGCACAAAATCATAGATTTTCGATCCTCCGTGAAATTGACTGAAACTGTAGTATGTTATAGTTTTTGACTACATTTTAAGTCAATTTTAATTTTCAAGGCTAAAAACCCTAAAAAGTGGTTATGCGGAGTTCTTTCCAAGCGAGAAAATATATATTGCTTAAATTAGGGCTAGAGTTTCAGTAAATTTAAACAGATTTGATTAATGGATGAATAATTCATAATATATATTTTTAATTTTAATATATATTTTTGTAAATAATTAAAATTTATTTACATTGTAATGTTTAAATCTCTCGAAAGACAGGATCGATTGAAATAGTATAAATGCTTGTACTATTAAAAATTGAGATTGAATTTAACTACCCATACAGCACAGAAATATTGCAACATTGCAAAAATATTTCATTGCAAGATTGCAACATTGCAAAAATACTGTGAAATATTGCTGCAATATTTCAGCAACGTAAAAATGTCCGTTTTAAAAATCTTGATACGTAATTGCGCAGCAATATTACAATATATATCCAATATTATAATAGGTTTTGTGCACAGTGAGGGATAGTTGCAGTATTATTGCAGAAACATTATAAAAACGCAGCAACATTGCTGTAATATTACAACGTTACTGCAATATTTATAAGATTTTGTACTATGTAAATTTAAATATAAAAAAATTAGAAGGAATTAAATGTAACATACAATGAATACAAATAAAATATGACTTCATAATTAATTATATCTTTATATTTTATGCGTGTTCTGATATACACTGCCAGTACTGAAAATCTACAGTAACGTGAACTATAAATTTCAATACTGGCTGTGCATATCGGAACACGACCTATATGTCTTATAACTTATTATTGTGTCCATTGTGCAATATATTTAATCCTTACTTCTAATTGTTTTATGTCTATAAATTATAGACATTGACTACTTTTTTTACTTATGTCCATTTCCACTAATCCATGAGCTTAATTATTATATATTAAATTCTAATCTTTAGAACTAGAAAAAGACGAAGTTAAGTTGAACTGAGATTAAAATTAATCTATATTGATAGAAATGGACATTAATTGGGTTTAATAATATTCGTAGTTAGAAACTAACCAGTCATTCCATTTTTCAGAAGAATATAGTTATGAGATTAGTCAATTTCATAACTACAGATGTTATGATAAATCCGATTAAATGTGTCGTGTAAATGTAATCATTAATTTCTATTCTTCCATTATGTCCAGGTCCTTACTTTATTGGGTTATACATAAATCAATATATACAAGTCTTAACACTCAAAGTGAACTTTTCTAGCAGAGGCATAAAGCAACACAGTGAGCAACACAAGAATCATTCTTGTCTTTGTTTCTTATTGATTTTTGAACAAGGATAACTCTCAATTTGTGTCTCTTGCTAATGGAAATATTTTAAAAATATTGCTACAACATTGCTGAAGTAATATTGCAAAAAAGAAGTCTTCGCAAAGTTTCTGCAACATTGTATTGCAACGTTGAAATGTTGCAGCAATGTTGCTACAAGTTTTTCTGTTGTACGGATAATTAAAGCAAAGTTCATTAAACTTAATATTAGTTTTCTTTCTTTTGATTCAAATTTAATTTGAATTTCAATCCCTAATCTGATATGGGTATAATGTAAATATTTTGAAGATTGTTCCTCATCCAATTTTCAAATTAGGTCGAGTAAATATATGCAATAAAAATGCAGGATGAAAAATTATTAATAAATTCAGTTAATGCGGCGTGAAGTTAATGATGAGCGGACGATTGCGCGTGGTTTTATTTTTTAACAAAAGCTCGATCGAAGTGTTATCGCGCGGATGACAGGCTCGGCTAGATGATCAACAACGTGTATATCACATATACGCGGTATTAATAAAGTCGTGAAAACGTGAATAAGATGTCAGCCACGGCGATATAAATAAATGGCGGGCGGCAATAATAATGAGAGCGAAGCGTAAAAGCGAGAATTGATGCAAAAACTATGGGGTGGAGTTCGTGTACTGGCGGCCTATACGGGAATTTTGCTGGCCGAGCTGGCTTATTCGCGAAAATGCAAGATTCGTGAACTGATATTTGGCCTTGCCATGCACAACATACATATTTTTGTTACAATGAGAATTATTCAGAAATATAAAAACAGATGAAAAATATAACAGAATAACGAAAAATATTATTTTGACCTAAAACTGACGAATGCTTTTTACAAGATTTACTCCGAGTCCCTTTGATCTACTTTCTTCTCGTCAAAATGTCGGGCTAACAGTTTTCGAGTATTCAGCGAATAAAACACTTTTTTGACAGATTATGCTTCAAATAAATAAATAAATCACAAAATATCCCCTTTCATTTAATTTCAAGTAGATTTTAATAGAATTTTAATTAAAAAATGGAAGATTATGCGATTTATCAAAAAGAGCACAATTAAGAATCGAAATATTTAAAATAAATAATTATTTGACAAGAAATAAATTGTAATATAATAGTACAAATTTAAATATTACAATAATAAATGAATCATGATTCAATCGATATAAGTTTCAATCTCAAAAACAAAACTGATCCACTAGTTTTTTTTATTTCAGTGAGCACACAATTAATATACAACTTTGTTAAACAATAGTAAATGAAAATCGATCGAAAAATTCAATAAATAAATAAAGAATACCATATTTAATAAAAACAAGTCCTAATAATATTTTTGTGTGAATTTTTATCGTTGACACATAGTTGCTTGAATTGGAAATTGCAAACATTCACAAAAAATATAATTAGACACCCGTTTTGACCAAATATGGAATTCTTTGCTTACTTATATGGAATTTCATTAATTTGTTCTATTTTTTATTTTATGGAGTTAAAATTTAATTTCTTAAAGGCTTACTATCTTGCATAAATGCTCTCTCAATGCTTTGGTGAATGCTTTTCCTATGATGTTTCACTCCAGAAATGCGCAATTGATGGCCAATCAGAAAATTAGCCCAAAATATTATAAGTCAATATAGAACCCCCCTATTAGAAATGTACCAATAAAAAATTTTTTATTCATACACCGAAATTATATTCGACCGCCATTATAAGCAATGAAACACTTTGTATTTTTATATCATGGCTTTCCCTCTTCATTTGTCCTTCTATCGCTCCGCCGAGGATCCTGCTGACCCAAGGCACGGCTCTTCCACGTAGATCCTTTTTTCGTAGGTCGCAGTTCGCGCTAGAAAAATCTCGCGGAACGAGTCGCCACCCCGCCGTCGCCGTCGTTGTCCCCGTCGTGACCGTCGTTGGCAGCGGGGACTTATTCGCGGACCCGAGAGGCCGCGATGTACGAGCGTGAGACCGGGACCCAGGCTCGTAATAAGACCCGCCGGCCAGTTTTTTTTCCGGCTCCTCTCTCTTCCTCTCTCTCTTTCTCTCCCTCTCCAATCTTTCTCTTACCTCCACGACCTCTTTCTTCGGTTTTACCCTGCGCTCTTCTCTCTCTCCCTCTCACTCTCCCTTCTCTCCAACGGCGGCACCGTATTAATTTATACGCGGTACGTGTGTGCACGCCGCTTTTTCTCGCAGTTCCTCGAAATTTGCAAGAAACTAGTCGGACACTCTGGCGTCCATTCGCTTGTCATCCGAAGAGACAAACTCGCGCGATCGTGCCGGAACGGAACGGCGGCGAAGACAACGAAGATCGCGGGTAATCGCGAAACGAGGATAGCGCTTGCTAATAGACTAAAATAGAATTAATCTCATTCCTAATTTGCCTAAACATATGGTATCAATAATGATAATCTTATAAAAGTGCAAAAAAAAATATGTATTTTCGAAGCAGATCTTAGTGCCTAATCATTTCACAAAAAGTGAATTTATATATTCCATTCTGCAAATCAAAAATTTTTTCGATCGATGAAATGCAATTATGAACAGAATTAGAGTAATATCAATACAAGCAATTCAATAATTTTTTTATACTACTAAACATTTTAAAAAGGTATTATAATTTGATGTTAATTTAAACGTTTAATGCCATTTCTATCAACGTAGATTAACTTTAATCTCGGTTCGACTTACTCTTTTTCTAATCTTTAGAATTAGAAAAAGACGAAGAGTAAGTTGAAAGAGAAAGTTAATCTACGTTGGTGGAAATGGATATAAAAATTGTAAATAATATTTATAGACATATTTCCGAACGAATTTATCTTGGCTCTTATTTAAAATTAAATAATAGAGGAAATTGTGCGGCCGCAATTAGCGATAAAGGATCGCTTCCAACCGATTAGCAATTTTTGGCTTTTTATTACAATAGTAATAATCAGCCACGGCAAACTGCCGTCTCTCTACTCTTTTCTTATCCGTCCATGATCTCGACAATCAATTACATCATAATTAGATAGATGCAAGGATCATTAATATTCCACAGATGATTGAATTGAGCCTAAAGCCATAATCACACCATAGGTTTCCGGTTACGGTTTTACTAGTTGAGAATTTTATCTTAGCAATCACATCTAACATTTCTAACATTTTTATCTATTTGTTAAAAATGTATCCTAGGGATAGTGATTAATAAATATCGAAAATATTGTAACGGTTCTTGGCTCCCTTCTCCGCTGGTGTATTCATGCCCTACTTTTATTTTGTATTACTTCATGTTATACTTCGAGATATGCGTTATCATAAAGAAATCGAATCAGGATCACATTGCAATGTTATCAAATCCTCACGCGTTTGATGCATATATGAAGTAATGAATGATATATTTGCTTGGCTTTAAGCTGTAATCATACAATAGATGTTAATTACGATTGCCGGTTGTTGGTTCTATCTTAACCAATTACAATGCAGCGAATATGGACCATCTGCAATGTGATTGCTAAGATAAAATTCTCAACTAGTAAAACCGTAACCGGAAATCTATGGTATGATTATGGCTTTAGGCTCAATTCAATCATCTGTGGAATATTAATGATCCTTGCATCTATCTAATTATGATGTAATTGATTGTCGAGATCATGGACGGATAAGAAAAGAGTAGAGAGACGGCAGTTTGCCGTGGCTGATTATTACTATTGTAATAAAAAGCCAAAAATTGCTGATCGGTTGGAAGCGATCCTTTATCGCTAATTGCGGCCGCACAATTTCCCTTAATGAATCACTTTAACGAATACGATGTGCGATTTGCAGTGGTGCAGACGTCCGTGCCGCAGAACGAGGCCGAGCTGCAACTGTACAGAGTGATGCAGCGTGCCTCCCTGCTGGGATACTACGACACACTTCTCGAGATGGGTAAATATACAAACGAAAATGTATCTATGTACGTTGAAAGACATTTTAATGTGCACTTTTGGATCCAGGGAACTATTTTAATCCAATATCTTAATACTCGTATCAGGCTAATATTATATTTGTCGCACGAAAAAATTTTAAAGTATAATTGTTTATAGGAAAGATTCTCAAATTTGTATATAGTCAATCAAGGCTTGAAATTTTTGTACGACAATATGTAATATCAGTTTCAGACTAAAGATTGAGATTGGATTGGAATTTGATCAACACAAATTAGTTCATTTAACTTAATATTTGTTTTATTTCTTTTGATTCGTTAAATTTCAATCCAATCTTAATCTCAGTTTCTAATCTTATTATCTGATACAGGTACAATACGTATTTCTAGATCCCGGGAAAATATTCCAATCTAGGAGACATCTTTATTCGCAGATTCTAATCCCTATAAATGCACAGTTCTAAACAATCTTTTGTGGAGATTGTAGAGAAAAAAGATATTAAATTGTTATTATAAAATATTATTACAAAAAATAATTGATTTTCAGACAATTAAAAATTTATTCTCTTATTGATTAAATCTCTGGCTGGAGTATTTATTTTATTAGGTTGCATATGTTTTCTGCTGTATCAATCTAACAGTAGACATAAAATATTGATTGTTTAAAAATTAAGATCGTTCGATGCGTTTTTTACTATTTTAAAAATTGAGAATATTTGTTGACGTATTTTTTTCCCATGAACTTTTTGATGTTTTGGCTAATTTCGAATCAATTTTTTTTTTAACAATAATAGAAAATCGTTCTTTATTGCAACTCGTTGAAATTTACTTGAACTGAAGAATATGATTATATATATATATATATATTAGGTGTACAACTTTGCTTTCGCCGTTTCCCTATAGGCTTTAGCGGTAAGTGGTGGTCGAAATAAATAAATCATAGACATCATACAATAAACTTGGGCATCTGTCAACATAACCCCATAGAAACATTAGTCGATTTGTGTCTGCATCATAAAGTTATTCTCGATTGAAAATGTCAATTTACGAGCCAAATTCTCGTCATTTGCGGGAGGTTTTAATTTTTTGCTTCAATATGAAGAAATCTGCGGCTCTGAAGAAATCTGAGGCTCATCGAATGCTCTCAAATACTTATGGTAAGGCCGCTATTAGTGAAAGAACGTGTCGTGAGTGGTTTCAACGCTTCAAGAACGGTGATTTTGACGTTGAAGACCGGCATAGCGGTGGTAGAGAGAAGGTTTTCGAAGATGCAGAATTGGAGGCATTACTTGAGCAAGACTCGTGTTAAAATCAAGAAGAATTGGCATGATCATTGGGAGTGACTCAACAAGCCATTTCAAAACGCCTCAAAGCCATGAGAATGATTCAGAAGCAAGGAAATTGGGTGCCGTACGAATTGAAGAGCCGAGAAATGTTGAACGGCGTTTGTTTGCTTGTGAACAGCTGCTTGAAAGGCAAAGACGGAAGGGATTTCTGCAGCGCATTGTGACTGGGGACGAAAAATGGGTTCATTACGATAATCCCAAGCACAGAAAATCATGGGGAGTTCTCGGCCATGCTTCCACGTCGACGGCCAAACCGAATATGCACGGCTCCAAGGTCACGCTCTGTATTTGGTGGGACCAGCTCGGCGTAGTGTATTATGAACTGTTAAAACCGACTGAAACAATCACAGGCGATCGGTATCGAACGCAATTGATGCGTTTGAGCCGAGCATTGAAAGACAAACGGCCGCAATACAACGAGAGACACGATAAAGTGATTTTGCAGCATGCTCGACATGTTGCGAAAGTGGTCAAGACATACTTGGAAACGTTGAAATGAGAAGTTCTACCCGCCGTATTCTCCAGACGTTGCTCCCTCTGACTATCACTTGTTTCGATCAATGGCACACGGCCTGGCTGACCAGCACTTCCGGTCTTATGAAGAAGTAAAAAATTGGATCGAT
>NW_017259245.1:1358201-1359245 GCF_001594045.1 Atta colombica
ATTAAAATAAAATATATATATATATATATATATATATATATATATATAAAGTCAATTTTTATTTTACTGAAATTTAATACTTTGTCAAGTTCATTTTAAATCGCTTAAAATTAAAAAATTGTAAATGAACTCTGATTTGTCCATAAGGAAAAAAACGATTCGAAATTAGAATTTATTCAGTTTAAAGGGAATTCGCTTAACGAATGACACCTCGTAGTTCTCGCGAGAGTGACTCGCTAATAAATCGCATGACATCGCATTACAGGAGGCGATGACGTGCAACAGCTGTGCGACGCGGGCGAAGAAGAGTTCCTGGAGATCATGGCATTGGTGGGCATGGCAAGCAAGCCACTTCACGTCAGGAGGCTTCAGAAAGCTTTGCAGGAATGGCTCACTAATCCCTGTAAAGTATCATGCTTTAAATACATACTTTCTCTTTCTCTCTTTCGCTCGCTCGCTCGCTCTCTCTTTCTCTCTGTCTGTACGATTCCATCGCTGTAGTTTCCCGAAATTTTAAATTACAATATTAACGGAAAATCGATCGATGAGATTAAACATAAGTAAAAATGTTGATCAAAAAGATTCTTCGTATCTAATAACATTTCTTGTGAATTTACTCGATTTCCAATTCAAACTAACTGTATGATTATTTATTAATCTTGAAATTGGAGTAATATCACAAATTAATTTGCGGCAATAATATTAAATTGCTTATCAATATGTGATATTACTCCAGCTTCGGTTTAGGACTGTGTTTCAAGACTGATAAATAATCAGCGTACATTTAGCTTGAACTGGAAATTGTATAAATTCAAGAAATATTATTATAGGCACGAAGAAGCACCTTGACCAACCGAATATGACGTTTTTCACTCATGTGAATTTTACATAACATTCACGTGTTTTGCGTTGAAACACACAATGAAATCTTGCGTGTAACACATCAAAATTGTGTATCTCGCAGCGTTGTTTCAAACGCCGGTTGTGCCGACGAACGCCGCTGCCGCCGCCGCTGCTGTCGCCGCCGCCGCAGCGGCCGCCAAG
>NW_017259245.1:1359345-1368397 GCF_001594045.1 Atta colombica
GACCTCCCAGACCTCCCTGACACCGACGTCCTACGTGTCGACAACGCCCCACATGCCGCTGACACCCCTGCCCTGTCGAAGCGCCAGCCCGGTCGTGCCGGTCACCAGTGTGTCGGCATCGGCGTCCTCCACGACCTTCCGCCAGAGCCCGAGTCCGAACACGTCCTTACCTTACACGACTACTCATAGCCCCAATGTGTTACAGGTAAGATTCACCGTTCGATCGAGGTCGATGAAATCGGAGGGAAATCGTCTCCTTGATTAATGTGCAAGAAACTATTGAGCGATTGTGCTGAAGTTTTCGATTTTTGCTTCTCCAACTTATGTTCCAACTATGTTTTACATCGACATAAAATGGACGGATCGTAATAATTTTCTCTTTTATACATACACTTTCAGTGTCAGCAACTATTACAGTAGATACTGCAACACTCACGTATATCTTCGTGAATTGATCAAAATCTTGTTTGAATTAAGAAAAAATTTGTACAAGGAATCTTCTTGTCTGGGTATATGTCTTTCCTTAATTTGTAAATAATATTATAGCTAAATGTTTAAGAAATTAAGTTATGAGTATTTGAACATTTTTTAGACTCGGTTCCATAAATATAAAAGTTAACTTTAATCTCGGTTTGACTTACTATTTATTTATTTTTTGAATTCTAAGAAAAATTCTAGAAAAAGATAAATAATAAGTTAAAATCGAGATGACTCTTACATTTGTAGAATCGGGCTTTAGATATTTTTATTGAATTATATATTACGTAAATAATTGTATAAGCACCTGGGCTTTCTGATGAATGTTCGTTTTCGTGTTATTTTTACGCGCTTCATGCTCATTCATGCTTCATTGCTCATTTTTGTTCTGTAGGTAGGAACGTGCGAGTCTTCGTGTGGCAGCGGAACCACGCCAAGTCCAAGTGGTGGTGGCGGCGGTGGTGCACCTGCGAGTCCGACGCAGCCAACGCCGACCCTCCTGCAATCACAGGTGCAGCGACTCGCCGAGGCTGCGGAGAGACTCGTCGCTACCATAAGGCCCCTCGATCCCAAACCTCACAACGTGAAGAAAAAACTCTGCAAGAAGTTAGAGGTGATTTGTTAATTTCGACCGGCAGGCACGCTCGTTTTTAATCGCTAGATGCTACATCCGTGGAAAATTTAACATCTGTTTCAAACACGATCGCTTAATGAGATTGTTACGTTCGGCGATGACCCAGCTTTTAATTTAATTCACAAATTCTAGCGCGTACAATGAAATATTTAAAAAAAAATGCATTTTCATTTTACAGGTGGTAATGACGATGTCCGATAGTGATCCGCGCAAAATGGACGAAATCCGAAAGTACGCGGCGATTTACGGAAGATTCGATTGCAAGAGAAAGCCGGAAAAGCCTTTGACGTTGCATGAGGTGTCGGTGAACGAAGCCGCGGCGCAAATCTGCAGATTCGTGCCTGCCCTCCTCACTAGGAGAGATGAACTATTCCCTTTAGCGCGTCGTGTCGTTCGTGATTCCGGTTACCATTACTCCAAAAGCCAATAGTAAGTAAACTTATACTTTTATAGAATCTGCGAATTCGAGAATTTAAAATTCAGAATTATTCTGATCCTAATTTCAGAGGTGATCCAAAATTACCTTAGAGAATCTTGGTAGATTAAAATATTATTAGTGTTAATTGAATTAGCAAAATCAATCATATCTTTTTGAATTCTTGAATAACTCAATAATCAAAATATGCTAGCAGAATAAGTATCGTGGCGAATTTATATCAATTGTGTTCGCATCAAGCTATTCTGTTAAGTCTGCCAATTCGGAAGATTATTAGCAGAAATGGACTTTATTATGTTTTAATTATTTTTATCTAACTATTTAAGTGGTATGTATAATATTATTTCAATAGTTGCGAAGTGGCAGATTCTACTCAATTCTACATCATACACTATTAATTATTCTATTACATTCTTATTAGTATCCCGCTGAAAATTTCTAATTTGGGAAATCTACTTTCAATTTGACTGAGGATGTGATTCAATCTATATAAATGTATTTATTTAATCATTCGATGTTATTACAGCTTATCAATGTCGAGGCCGCGTGAGAATGGGGAGGAAACCGATGGCTCGAAACGTCAAAAACTCGAGTTGGAGGGTGAGGGTGAGGGTGAGGACGCGACGCAGGTTAGATCATCTCATCCACAGAAATAGATCGTTCCCTGTGCACTGTGACCTGCCGCACTCGCATGGCCGCTAATCATTAACCGTACGCTCGTCGCGTAGAGATCGCCACGCATTAACCACCCGTACTAACTTAGACGCGCGAAACAGAATGGATGTGAAAAAGGTCAAGTATAGTTACAAAAGCACGTGCATGGCTTGCGCTTTTTCCACTTGATTGATTCAAGATCGGGTGACTTGTTCGTTGATTGCAATAGAGATCTGCTTGAATTTTTCCTTCGTAATTTGCAACTATGGCATGTACTAAGACACTTTGTCGTTAATCTTATATTATAGAGACTTAATTATATTTACGTTATCTCTAAAGCCAAAATCAATGTGTATATAAACATATCGATAAATTTGGTTTATGTCACTAAATAACGATTATAATCAATATATGAATTACTTGTTCGCGTTATGTGTAAATAATAATCAAAGATTATGATGAGAACAAAGTTTATATACATCGAATCTTGTCAAAATTAATAGCAATGTACAGATTTGTTTCAATAACGCTCCAGCAAACAAACTGATTATTATTTGTCGTCATTTTGACATCATTTTGACGTCATTTTGACGTGTTGCCTTTAATCAAAATGACATCAAAATGATAACAAATAACATTCGTTTGTTTAGAATATTTTTTTAACTTGAATATTTTTAGCCAATCTGTATTTTTCATTCTTATCGCAAATATAATAAAATGTCATCTTTCAATCATCTTTTTCATAATTTTTTGAATTTTTAATATCAGACATATTATATCAGTTTTAAAACTTAAAATAATTTCCTGTCTTTCTAATCACTTCAAGTTTTAACTTTTGATATCTTGGTAAAAAAGAATTTTTAATTTAATTTTTTCATTTTAATCTCTATTTTAAATTGCATCATAAAATACGTTCTATTTAATTATTGTTGTTTATTTATGTTTTCTAAATTTAATTTGTGAAAATTCGCTTCTATTTAGCAGCATGAGCATGCAAATTATTAATATCTTAAAATCTTTTTTTTAATCCTTCGTGGTCACATCTCCCAAGAATTTTATATTGGTTACACAAGGGGCAAAATGAGCCCAATATTTCAATTGATTATCGTATTTGTAGTTTTTGTTCTTTAAAATCACTGAAAAATTACTGAACATACTTTAAACATTGTAGAATATGGAAAGAGAAAGAAATGCAGAGACTTTTTAACGTTAACGAGAAACTTTTTAAAGTTTTTAATTTTAACATATTAAAAAAAAATTGCAAATAGTGACGTCCAAGAAACAATGTCCGGCTTCTAGGCGCAAAAAGAAAAAGTAGTTTTCAGATAAATGAATTTAAGTTTTAAAGAGAGACCTTAGAAATATAAAGGCTCATACCTTTTTGGAGTCTTTTGGATTCTCAGTGATCACGAAGGATTAACAGAGTTTAGATATTACAGCTATTTTTTTCTTCTTTCATTTCTGAGAGTTACTTGATAATTCTATAAATCTTCTATAAATTATTTTAAATTTTAACTTTGATCATGGTTTCTTTTGCTTATATTGCATGAATTTTCACTAAATCTTCAATTTGCATGTTGAATAGATATTCGAAATTAGAACACATATGGAATTTTTCATGGAAAAATAACGTGGAAATTCTTTTTGTATTATATGTTAAATTTGATTGCAAAAATCAGTCGTTTCGAAGATTGAATCATTCGATACGACTTGCTTGGACTCTATGCTCTGCGCCTGGTATCCCAAGTCGTATTTATTTGTTCGCATTTGATCGTGCCTCTCTCACATGTCTCATTTCTATACCTTCCTTCTGTTATTTTCCTCTTTTTCTTTCATACATCCAAATTTGTTACTTCTACTGTCTGTAGCAGTTCACTGTTCCAGGAGGAGTTAGATCTACGCTGTTCTGGAACGGATATTAACAATTCTATTACGAGAAGACATAGGTCGTCGAGGTGATTATCCTTAATTTTGAAGTATTAATATATTTTTTTTTTTAATATTTTTTTTCCAAAGTATTAAAGATTTTAATTTTTAACTAACAAGAAATTAACAAGAAAAGAAATATAAACAAGTAATATATGTAGATATTACTCTTTTTAGTCAACAAAAATTAAAATATATTAAGATCTATATTATTATATAATAAATTAATATGTGTATAAATAATAAATTAAAATGGTCGAGAAAAGTATGCTTTTCATTTAAATATTTTTTTTAATTTATTTTAATTTGAAAAATATATATTCTAATTGATTCATCTATATCACGTTTTTTGCTTGTTTTGAAATTTTAAATTCACTTTTTTATGTACTAATAATTAAAAATTACTCTTTAGAATGTAACTTATAACATTCTCGAATTTAGAGAGTTGTATCTTTCTTTTCTTATAATTATGTATTTATAATTACGTAAATAAAATAGCGCCAATTGATGTTCAGATATTCGCAATGTTTCAGTCCAGTCTGGAGGAAGAAGAATAATAACGGTATATTCAGCGCTAGCGTGGAAGAAATTAGTGACTCGGATAGCCAATTTTCCTTTTCTAACGAGGAATCTTCGTCTATGCATGTATGTGTGTAATATTAGGAAAACAATCTATATATATATATCTGTGCTTTTAAATTCTGGCACAGAATTGAACAGCGATATAATATGCATATTTTTCAGGACACAAACGAGGCGGAGGCTGAGAACACCGACAAAGAAAGCGATTTCAATCTAAAGGTGAGTGACGAATAGATCCAAGGTCTTCGTTGTATCTTCATCTTTCATCATTCGTCATCCTTGCTTGAACATCAAAAGAACTGTTTGCAAAAACTGCTAAATATGACGCATAAGTTTTTTTTTTAATCTGTTGCGCTGTCCTTTCCTTTTTTGCAGTTCCTGCATAATGCATGCTTCTTTAGAATAGCAAAAAAAAAACGGCGATAGATGTTGCCACGGAATTTTACTGTACGGCTGTTAATGGCTCACACATGAATTATGTGTAGGTGATAGCCTCGCGTGGAGACAACATAATCGCCGTGGCGAATCCTGCGCTAATGGAATGCAGCCATCCTATAAAAGAGGAACCCGCGGACGAGAAACCCACACTGTGATATTATTACTTAGCGTTTACTGCCGCTACCAATGTTACGGCGATGTGAATGACGGCATCTCGCCGATCATCGCTGTTATCATCGATCATCGTTTACATAAATATCGTCCATATGTATTGTTGAGCATGATAACATTCATGACTAGCGATTGTTGGAATAATATAACATTCGCTTGGATTTTACACCGATTGACCTGTCTCTTTGTCTGAGAACATTTATGCTGCCCCGTTATTTAGTTCTATCAAAATACAAAGACATGAGAGATACTGTATAACAATTACGACGTTTCTAGAAGACGATAGATGAATAAAAAGTAAATCGTTTAAATCAAAAAATCGTTGACTGATGTACGTAGCATTATAAAATGTACATTATAAGCAAATGTAAATATAGATAAATATATAAGGGTCCTTTTTTTTTACATGCGCTGTTGCGAGTAGCTTTATTTAAAAGATTCGAAGTCACCTTTCTCGCAGAATGATCAATTAATTTATTTTGTCCTCTGTATATCTTTTTATTAAAACATCAACATTTACGTTAATTATTTTGTTAAGTAATTACTCTGTCATTTTCATAAAAATTTATAAAGAAGATAAACGATTTTTTTTTATATTGATATATTTATTAAAAATTATTTTCTTTATACAAAATTAATTATTACATATGTGAACATGTTTCATAAATCAATTTTTTATATATAATGTATTAATTTTTTTACTTATGCATTAAAAGTTCTAAAAAATTTTTTTTAATTCACATATTGAAGACTAAAAATTTTTTTTAATTCAACATATTGAATACTATGTTATCGAATGAATACGAAACTCGAATCAAAATTTTTTTAATTGACCTTGACTAGTTTTAAACTGAGGTTCTTTAAATTTAATTTCTTTTATTTTATTGTTATTACTTTTCATTTATATCATTAGAACAAAGATAAAAAAAAAACACATAATGACTCAAACTTCATCAATGTTTTTTTGAGAGGAAATTTTATCCTTCAACTTTTCCTTGAATGTATTTATGTCACAGTCAAAGTGTAAGCTTAAGTACACATTTATTTATTGTTACTCAATGTATGTACATTTGTATTTAAAATATTTATTATAGTAAATGTACATTAACTATAGTAAGTGCATACATTTATTGAGTTAACTTTGGCTGTGATATAAATAAAATACAACGTCAACTTCATCAAGTTATGTCTAAAAGTTATCAATTAATTAATATTCGATATTATTTCTCCAATGATATAATAAAAAAGAAATATTCGTATTTTGTTGCTCAGTAAATTTTTCACCAATCAAAAATTGTCAAATATTGAAAGTATAATCGCCGATAATCAATCAGAAAACATCTATGCATTGTATAACAGCTTAAACATTGCTCAGACAATTTTTGATTGATTTTCCATGTATATTTCAGGCTAATTATGAAGAAATTTACATTTATATTTAACGTAATATATATATATATATATATATAAAATAATATAATGATTGGAATAATTTTTTTACAAATAGCATAGATGCTAAACTGATTTTTGAGAATATATTTGAAAAGTCACAAAAAACAAAAATTCTAAGCCTTGTATTCACGATGTTCGAAATCGATCCCAGATCTCGGACGAAGAGAATTGGCCAATCGCACTTTAACAATTCGATCAATCGATTTGTGATTGGTACACTTTCTTTCCATTCGAGATCTCGTATCGATTTCTGACATTGGACATAAGGGGATTTGCACACACTTTTCACAACAGTGGTCTAGTTTTCACCGAGGAATTACATCCAATTACAGTCGTGCATTCTCCTGTTGTTCGACTGTAACAAAGGAATACACAACTGTAGTTGGTTCTTACATTCTGATGGTTCTTACATTCCAAACTCTCGGTGGAAACTACGCCACTAATCATAAAATCATTTAAACTCTCAGTGGAAACTAATCATAAAAATGCAATTGAATAATTTTCTTTATGCGCATGTTTATACAGCTATGCAACAAGTTTATGTGAATATACTCTGAGAATTAGCAAATCAGAGCAACACGTTTTTGATTCTTGACTGATTCTTGATTGGCTAATTCTTACGGTATAAGTTTCTGAAAATGTGTGCAGCAGCCCTAAAGATTCTGTTATCGCAGAAAAATTTCGATCATGCGATCATGTGCTTCACAATAATTTATAGGTCGGTTATTTCTGCATTAAACTGCACTAGAATTCTCTTTCTTGTTTTCGCCAAATATTAAAAATATACTTATCTCATTTTAAGTTCAAAAATGTACACTAGTTTAGCCAAAAAAAGATCCTATATAACATACAGTATAATATAAATAATCAACAGTTTAATACAATTCACATAACAATTACGTAATTATTTAAAAATAATAATTGATTTTTTTTTTTAGATAACGTCAATGGTACGATATTTAATATATTATATATTAACATAAATAATATTAGAATAAATATAAAAGATACATTCTTAGTAAAAATTTTCCTCAGAATTGTTCAGAATTTCTGACTTTGTATACATTGGAACACTTTTCAGAAGTGTCAAGAAAGTTTACACATTTTTCCATAACTCATTTATTTAAGATATTTTAAGGTATTTTAAGATTTTAAAGATTTTTCATTCTTTATTTTCTATAGAATGAGAGTCTATAAAATTTGAAAAAAATATTTAAAAAATCGATTTTCTTCAAAGGGCACTCTCTAAAAGAGCTTTCTAAAACGATTGAACTCTTATAAAAAAAATACTAGCCCTTTTATATAAAAAACATAATCAGGGGGATATACATGGATTTTCTTGTTCAGTTTAATTCGCTGCATTCGAACGCTTTTCATCAAAACTTATCGAACACCTTGTCACTATCTATGCAATGCAGAACATTTCTTAGATCCTATTGAATAACATATATACACACGCACACACACATACACACATATTTTATATATATATATGGTTGCATAGGAAACGTTATCAGACACTATTAGTATTATTTGCATCATTCTACTTTCGTGAGTTCTGAAGAATCAATCGTTCGCGGTGGATGCATCTCGTCTCGGGTATTATATTTTGTATTCGGCTTGTATATTTTGGAAAGTATTACTGATTTATTGTTAGACTGTGCTTTGATAAACTTAAAACATACAACTGTCCCACAGTTTTGAACGACTTATCTGTTCGTCCTGACGCATATTCATGCGTGACGATGCGTACGTAACGTAACGCAGACGCGCGGTTTCTGGACGGGCTTCGCCATTTTCGCGGGCATTATATCATCAGGTTTGTCGCGTCACATGTTCTAACATGTTCCAATATGCTCCAATATGCTCCTATCATAGCTCCCATTTCAATGCGCTTATTAGAGTAAGTAGGAACTATGGCAGGAGCATGTTGGAGCATGCGACGCGACAAAACTATCTTTTAGCTGCGTTCGTAATTAAATGCAAATCTGAGACATCGGAGTGCTCTTATATTATAGCATATGTCACGTGCACTGTAGAAAAAGAGCACTCCGATGCCTCAGATTTGCATTTCCGAATGGAATTTTTGTGTACTTTAAATATGATCTGATCGTATCGACATCGTTTACAATTTCAGAAGGCAAGAATCATTAATATAAGAAGACCTTTATCTATTACGTAAAAGGACACAATTAGCACTAACAGTGCCTTTCTATATGTAAATGTAACTTATGCGAAGCGCTCTGCACTGCATTGTATCTTTGAAAAATACATATATATAT
>NW_017259245.1:1368497-1396902 GCF_001594045.1 Atta colombica
AAAAGTATCGAAGTTGATCACGTGATTAATGAATCAGTTCAATTCGTATACTTTCGCATTGACGCGCACTGATCAGTGCTGATCAGACACCGCACAAAGAAAGGGATTTATTCTCTTTCATTTCTCATACCGAAAGTAGTATAATTATAAAAATCACGATTTTTCAACGATATATATTAACAATTTGTTTCACGATTAGCCCTCGACATAAAGTGACGAATGTGCAGAAGGCATCGTAACGATAAACGAAGCAAATTTGTATATTTTGGAAAAAACAAGAAATGAGGTAGGTAATTCAAATTAAAGTCAATTGAGCGATAGTGTACGATGATAAATTCGATGCGATTGAAATCCGAAGAGGACAACAGATCCAGATTTTTCGATAATGCGTCATATGTCGTCCATCGTTCTAACCTAACCTAACCTAATTTCTTCACCCGCGCTAAACATAGTCGATATCCAAAAATCGTGCTACGCTTGAGATCTATTCCGATTCGAACTTACCAGAGGTACAATTTGTCGCAAATGACAAAAGAATTTCGGAAATCCCAGAGCTTATCGCGTTGCACTTTATGTCGTAGACGGAACGTGTGAAAAAGCAGGGGAACACGCCACGGTTGGATACAGTTACCTGAATTAACCTGAACTAACCTCAACTAATTAGACGTACATACGTTGAGCAGTTTAAACAAGTGAGTTAAGACAGCAGTCGTTTTTCTTAACTTTATTATTTCACTTTCTATTTGTGCAGTGTGCTTTTCTACTACATTCTACTTCCTTTTAAGAATAAAAATCCGGAAATCTATTCAAGTCTGATGTCAATCAATGTCAATATGCGAGATAATACAGTGTATGACTCGTCGTCGGCGAATGGAATCCTTAGCGAGTTAGTTTCAAATTAATTTTCGTCACTTGATAATGATTAGGTTATTAAACTAAAGTATAACAATATGATATTGATCCTTGAACATAACAAACTGGCCAATATACACTTTCAGTACTGGAAATATAAGTCTGTTTTTATTCCTACATTAGAACTTTCTCTTTCATCATATATCAAATATTTTACTTTGTGTTCCAAAATTATTACATTAGTTCAGCTATAGAAAGTAGACCTTATATTGCAACCTGGATTTTTCATTTTTTAAATGGAGCAGAGCATTTTTGAATGCATCTCTTTCAATTTAATATATTTGCCGACATCTTTTATATATTATATAAAATTGTAGTAATAAAAAGTGTATATTAATTACTTTCCATTTACATATTGATTCTCAGATAATTCTCACTTGTGACATCATAACTCAGTTGAATGGACATTTCTTTTGCATGAGAAGTGAAATTTAACTGAGTTTTTACCTACAATCTGCATAAGCTCGAGTATGTGCTTTATTAACTCTTTAAAAATGAAGTTATGTTTACCTGTGTTGTTATTGATAACTTTTCATCATAGAAAACAAGTAGTGACATCATTAATCTGAGTTTAAAATACTCAGATCACTTTCAACTTAATTTGACTTGTGTGGAAAGCAACTATTATAGAAGAGAGAACAATATTGAATATAATTCCTTTTACATATAAATATAAGATTCTTATTAAAAATATAGTGTTATTTGTTTTTATGCAAATAGTTGTATTTCCAGATCCATTTTCACTATATTATCTAATGATTAAAGATTACCAACAGAGTCATCAATTCATTCATGAATTTCTTGGTTATTTTTAATTACATATTATGAAATTGGACCTAATTTATAAATATATTGTCAAATATTTTATTAAGAGGCTGCAAATTAATCCAGATTGTCAACTTATACCAAATTACTAATAAAATGTAATTGAAATGAATATTTGTGATAAGTATAATAATTAGAATAGATTAATCAATGTAAGAGTACATTAAATTCTGTGTAAAAATAATTTTATATAAATACAAAAAAGGTTTTGAGTAAATACTATTAAATTACATAAGTTTCATTGGAGAATAGTGTACAAAGTAGATTATGTATAAATAGTAGACTCCATTTAAGTACATAGAAAATCTTTCTTTGCCTCTTTTAATGTGTTCTAAAACAATATTTTGTCTGTGTGTATAAAAAATAAAATCTATTTTTTCTAAAAATTGCTATATTAAATAATTTTAAATAAAATTTAATAACACTTCATGCAAGTTATTTTGTATATTTTAATGAGCTTTATAATCCATATTAAATAAATTGCAGATGGATATCTCCGACGAACTGTTTGATGTAAGACCAAGTTGTAGTATTTCTACAAGTTTGAATGTGACGGGAACAAGAGATTTAATGCAGGATCCAGTACAAGAGAAAGATTCTAATAGTATCTTAATTAAAAATATTGCAGTAAAACTTACACGTTTACAAAGTGCAAAAGAAGAAAGAATAAAAAAAATATTAAAATCTAAGAGAAGAAATAGATGGAGACATGGTTTGTTAAATGGGAAGTTTTCTAAAAAAAAGAAAAAAAAAGTTCTTTCTTCTAAGTCTTCGAGTTCTCAGCAAGCATTTCGAAATACGAAACCTGATACAGAAGCTATATCGTCAGAAGACAGAGGAAATGGACAAATAAATACATACTTGCATAACCAATTGTGTCACAAAGAATTGTATGAAAATGCTCAACAGAATGAGCAAAGAGTAAGTAATGTTGCACAAAACAAGACTGAAACTTTTAATTTCTCAACGTGTAAGACGAAGAAAGAAGATTTGTATGTAACTTATGCATGTTCACGTACTTTACCATATAAATTTTATCGGAAAAACATCATACCTAATAGTGCAAGCGCAATAGATTATTGTGATTCTTTATCATCAAGTAGCAAGGACACAGAATCAAGTTTGCATAGTAATCAATCCAATCTTATTGACTATTTATCTCATAAAAATACAAAGGTAACGAACACACTGATTCGTTTAAGATTGAAACTTATGGCTAAAAAAATGAAAAAGAGGCTGAATGAATGGAAATTTAAAAGGAAAAGTGCATATAGTGATAAATATTCGTCTGACAGTGAAACAGAAGAGCAACGTGTACCAAGCAAAAAATGTCGAAGAATAGTATTCATGGAAGAATCTGATAGTGAAAATGAAACTGTAAATAATACGACAACCATTAAGGACAATAATCGGAGTGAATCTCATTTATCTGTTGAAAAGATTGATACAAAGAAAACATGTATACAGTTTAGCTCTCCAGCGAAGGTTATTTTAACAAAATTAGAAAAAATGGAAGATGAAGATGTTATTAAGTGGCGAAACAGTAAAATAAAGCCTTCAGATATTGCATCTGAATCAGAAGGACAATTAGAGCGACGAAAGTTATCACGAAATTTGGTAGCTTCAGACAAATCTCAAGACAAATTAATTTTGCCAACAGCAGATTGGTTTTCGGAAACACAAGATATTGCTAGGGATTCTCCATTGATCAATAGTTACACTGATAAACGAAGTTATGCAGTAAGGTTAAAGTTGAATAAGCTACGGAAGAAATACAAGCTGTTCAAGAAGCCTAGAGTTCTGCTAATAAAACTAGATACTTTACAATGTTCTTCTAAAGATGGTAGATATTCAGTGACTGAGGTCGAACGTTTAACAAAGGAATACCTAAACTTTGTGATAAATTCCATTTCCAAAAGTAAACCTCATGAATTAATGTATAAATACTTGCGCTTACAAAGCATAATGGACGCAAATATCACTTGCATGAAAGGTCATAGTATAAACTCTAGTTTGTCCAGGGAACAAAGTATGAACGAAAGCTTTAAATGCTTCATCGAAGAAAATTCAATAAAAGGTACAATTCTTTCTTTAAAATAATCTTACTTAATTTTATCTTTTTATAATTATTTTTAAATTAAGGAAAATAATCCTATTTTTGGACAAAGCGAATGCTTAATAATACTAATATGCACATTTTTGAAAATATTTACATTTTTTTCTTCAGTTTTATAAACTGTTTATCGATTCGGTTTGTTGCGAGGGGATAATCACTAGCTGAAATATCACATGAAAGATTACATGATTACATTTGATTTCATATGATTTTATCTGATTATAAATAATTTTCTTCATTACATATGAAATCATTTGGTAAAATAAATGATTTTATCTGATATACACAATGATTTCTCGTGATTGCATATGTAATTATATACTGAGAGAAAATGAAATAGTTGTGGCAACTATAAAATTGACAACTTTTACAATTTTTTACAAAAGTATTTGTAATTAGTTTTACAAAGTAATAGCAACTAAAGTAGTACTGAATACTATAAAAAATATTGTCATGATAATAATATAATAGATACTATTAGTTGATAATGAAATAATGACTCAAAACTAAGTAGTTACTTTTGATTTATTTGAAATTGCTTTCATGAAAATAGATATAATAATTACATTTTTCTGGTTTAGGCAAAAATTTTGTATAAAGCACTCTATCTCATAATTAATCATTATTGAAATAATTTTAAGAAATACATTTAAAATCTTTTCTCTAAAGTCGCAGCACAAGCAGTACGCGACATTGTTATTAAAGCGACATAGCAGATTTCACTTTCTCTTAAAAAGAAAACCATTCAGCTCATAATAAAAAGCGCAGCATTGGGTTTCGAACTTGGAAGACAAAAATAAATGAAAAATGCATACAAAAATTTATAACTATGTATAAAGTTTTGTGTATTATAAAATTTTAATAAGAACAAGTAAATTAAGTAAATTAAGGAAATATAATAATATTAATCATTTGTATTTAACTACAAATTTATAATTACTGATTTTCTTCTTTGAGTATGAGATTATTATATGAGGATTTCATATCGTATCAAATTCATATTTGAATTTTATAAGGATTTCAAGGACACTGCTCCATTATTACATTAAGTGATTACATTAAGTGATTACTTCTTCAGTATATTGGATTTAAAATGTAATCTCAAACTGAAGCTGAAATATTATTCCAATTTACATATTAGTATTATTAAATATTAAAATCCCCGCTTTAACTAAAAATAGAATTAATTTTTCTAATTAATTTATTCTCGTTGATCTAAAATTTCGAATAATAATAATTATTTAATATGATTTTATTTTAATTTGTATTGCAGACATTCAAATCACAGAAAATAGCGGAAATGCTCCATTCCAGATTCATCGAAATCTCATTCAAAATCATTGTAAAACTTTATCTTTAAGAACATCTGAAAAGAAGAATAGTACTTTGTCACGGAAGCGTTTAGAATTATGGCGAAACGCGTTTCGTTCATTAATAACGTCGGAAAAATCACAAAAGACAATCGCTTCTACATCGAAATCAACAACAGAAACACTCTCCATTCCGCAAAGCTCACCGAAGAAATCGGTGAATGCAGTATGCGAAAATGTTGTCATTTTAGCTTCCACATCTACGTCTTCCATGAAACATACAACACCGGTCGAATTTCCTTGGCCGAACAAACAGATAAAAGACTCAACAAAGCCGACAAAGTGTAATGATACATCTAAATTTAAGTCATCCATCAGCAGTAAAAATCTTCCAAATGACGCGAATGTTGATAAAATCATCTCTAAAAGCGACTTAACTCAATCTAAAAACGATACTGTTTCTAAAAGTCCGTGTAAAAACGCAAAAATGACAGACAATGTTATTACATTAGACTCTTTCTTAAATTCGAACAAGAAGATATCAGAGATGTCACCGAAATTGCATAAAAAAGCAACCAATCTTAAATTGTCAACTAATGATAAATCTGAAAAGTCAAAGACTTCGAAAAACTGCAGCGTTGAACAATTATTTCAAACAATACGACACAAAAAAGAGGAATCACATAAGTGCATTGCGTGTGGTTCGTCATTCAAGAATTATGATTTGTGGATGAAACATTTGGCTAACAATTTTAATACAACACATATGAATGTGAATTCTAAATCTTCCTATGCATCAAAATGCATAAAAGCCTCGCTTTTAAAAATTATGAGCAAGGAGAAAAAATTGGAGAACTCGAAACCATCGACATCGAAATGTTCTTCAGTTAATGAAGAAAGTGGCTCACATCAATTAGATAAACTCGTTGTTAATTCCGATATGGAAAGTTCATCATCTTCTTCTTCTTCCTTGTCATCATTGGAAGCCATCAAAATGCGCCGTGAACAATTCAAAGTGTCAAAAAATAAAATGAAAAGTAGGTCAGCTAAGTCAAAATCTAGTCGAAATTCATCAAGTGGAGCGAAAATTCCAGACTCCAATAATGTTGAATGTAGTTCAACGAACATTAGAGTAAAACAAAAAATAACATGCAAGATTTGTTCAAAGTCCTTTGATACCAATCAACAACTTTTTGAGGATATGGCAAAACATATGCATAACGATTTCCAAAATATGCAAACAGCGATCGAAAATTATATTATTTCTACACAAGAGTCTAATAAGACTAATGATCAAGTCTCCAATAATACGGTGAAAAATTCAATAGAAGCAGCCATGGAAGAAGTTGAAGTAACTAGAAATGATATCAATGAATCAGAGAAGAGTCAGCCAGAAAATATAAACGAATCGAGTGCGAAGAATCTTTTGAGTTCAGAAGTATCACAACAAGATGCAACCAAAGAAAAAAACAAAATTTTAAACTTATTAATGGCAGAATATACTATAGAGCAGAATGTAAAAGAACAGTCGACACCTGCAACGAATAACGTCGAACAGGAAGTTGGTAAAACGCAGTGTGCGGAGAAAGAAAACATATGTGACGCTGGACCATCTTCAGAACTTCAATTGGAGAAATTCTTCACTATTTGTGAGTGCCATAAACCCAAAAACGAAACAATTGAGGCGATGGGATCGAACATTTACATCGAAATAGTTTTGTTGTGTACCACTTGCCAGACAATATTTCGAGGCTTGGAATGCTTCGAAGTGCATTGTACGAGTTCTGTGGATGGCACGCTCTGTAATAAAAATCGACTGCAAGGTAGAAAGTCCAAATTACTCTGTGTCAGCTGTCAGCAGATATTGAATTCTCTCCACGATTTGTTGCAACATCTAACAATGCATTCTCGGCTTAATTGCAGAGGCACGGTGACATTTTCTTGTAGCACATGCAAAGTCATCTTCTACAGTTTTGGACCGCTCTTCGAGAGCCATTTCCAAAATCATGAGAAGAATTCATTATTCCTGGCTAGTCGTCTCTCGTTTCCAAGGCCTTCATACATCAGCTCAAAACTTATCAAGTTACCAGCGACAGACATACCGATAGAGCAGCTTTATATGCAAATAGCCGATTATGTGTGCCAACATTGTAGAATGCCTTTTATCTATGAACAAGATCTGAAATCACACAAGATGATTTGCGAAAGCCACAATGTCGAGTCTCACATCAGATCTTCGGATGGCAAAACCTCAATCACCCCTAGCAAAATACCAATTTTGCTAATATGCGGATTCTGTAACAAGACATTTTACAGCAGGATGTCTTTTGAACTGCATTCGTTGGAACATACGCAGAAGCGGGAGGTACACTTGCATTATACTTGCGTAGCTGTTACCGCCGTAACGAAAGTATATATCTGCAAAGTATGCACAACCATGTGGCAATGTTTGCAGACCTTCAGAGAACATTGGCGAACTCACAGTGAGCTGCGGGCGGAATATATATGCTCTCTCTGTCGTAATTATTTCCATAGTGTTGAACTGTTCCAGAAGCACGCGCTCGTACACAGAAACAATGAGAAGAAGCAGATACCGATCACATGCGAGGTAATCTATCGCGACATCAGTGATCGCAACTCTAACATAAATTCGCAAAGAGACATTATCATAAACGAATTACCTTATATGAATTTGAGTTATTTCGACAATAAGAAAAATTTCATTGATAAGACAGTGAACAATAAATCATGCGAATCACAAAAATCGACTCGCTTATTGCTGAAAAATCTCATGAATGAGAACCTATCTACGCAATCATCAGTACGTTCCAATAAAGAAGCAACCAGAAATGTCCCACAGGTTCCGTTACAAGTTCCCTCGTCTAATTTTCTCGTCACGCAATCAGAACCAAATAACAATTCGGGGAATCTTGGTGATGACTCGGATGAGGACCTAACGATAATGTTGTCGGAAAGTGAAGAAAGTTCAATATCGAGTGGGGTCAAAAGAAATGTTGATAGTATGCCTTCCATTATGCCAGAAAACACGAAATTAACGACGTCCGATTCTGCTATTACTGATGGGCAAATGCGATGTTTTAACGATACGACTCTGATCGCAGCATCTTCAAAGACTTCAAGTTATGTAAGAGAAAGTGCAAATTTAAATTCCCAAATTAGTGTCATAACTTCGATAGAATCCGAGAATACGCAGTTGAAAACAAATTCGAGCGTTTCGAAGGATAACAATACTCTCGAAAATAGTGTAGATCATTTGGTGTCGTCAATGGCAGATTCTTCGAGAGAAGACCTTAAAGAATCATTATCGGAAAACGTCATGAGTTCTGTGCCTAAGGCTTTCTTACGCGTGAAGTCCTTGGCAGAATTAACAAATACTCCACCGGAGAAATCCTTATGTCAAATGTGTGGCATGCCATTCGAGTCTCGGCAGAAATTGAAGACACATATGTTAACACACAATCGGCCTCTCCAAAACAAGAAAGATGACCAAATAACTTCGTCCGGCAATATACAAGTCTGGCCAACTAAATCGATGTTCAATCCTCAAATAGCTATGCCCACAACATCAACTCAGGATCATTCCCTCTCTTCTGTAATGACTCCATCCGTCACCGTGCATCCGAATACAGTAGTCTCGACCAATTCTCGACAATATCAAGTGATCGGCGTGAAGCCATTGCGTCCAATTAAATATAACGCGAACGTAGAAACATCAAAATTGAAAGAAGCATTATATCAAGAAAAGTCAAGGTGTGTTTCGTTAAACAATGTCGATACTACTTCGCAAATCTCGCAGAAGACAGCTTATCATCAAAACTTGCCGTCTCTTGTCAATTATCCATTAAACAAGTCAGTCCAATCTGCTCAACAGCATCAGAATACTGGCACCGTAGCTGTTAGACCATTCTTACAAACTTATCAAACATCCAAACTACCGCCACCATATTTGCAACAGCATTCGCAGCAACTACAACATCCACATCTGATGCATCAACAGAAACAACATCAAATCCAACAGTTGCAGCAGCCACAACTGCAGCAGACGCAGCAACAACAACAGTCACAACTGCAACAACAGCAGCAGCGACAAGTACAACAACTACATCAGCAATCGCAGCACCTGCAACAACAGTTACAACGACATTTACAATTGCAGTTACAATTACAACAGCAGCAACAGTTGCAACACCAGCAACATCAACCACTACAGCAGCAGCAACAATTGAATGTTGGCAATAATATTATGCATTACATAATATCTAAGAGAGACATGTCTTACCAATTACACCCCACTAACCTAATACCAACGAGCACGGATAACGTTATGCTCGTAACTGTAAACACAATGCAACAGGTCTCGCAAAATCCGGATCGTTACATCTGCATATATTGTCCAGGTTTTGAGTGTGGTTCGGTGCAGGAGTTTGCACTGCACGAACATTCACCGAAGCATGAAGCCCGTAGTCGTTATAACAACGTTACTTATTTATCTTGAACATAATCTAGATGATAATTATATTTCTTGAAAGTTAGAAGACGATTGATATTAACGAACACAATCACTCTTCGATGAACATATAGATTCTATGCCATTTTAATTAACATTAGAATCACATGATACTGATGTGACCAAGTTATAATTTACTGATCTGTAAATAAATGCATTTTCATCTGAACAGAGAGACATTTTTGTTATTTTTCTGAATTAGAACAGAAACTTAAATACTCTTATATAATTTAATTAATTTTTTGGTAAGTTCTGCAGATATGTTATTTAATTCCTTTTGTTTAAATGTAATTTAAATGATTTTCTTTTTAATTCAATTTTTTTTTTTTTTTTTTTTTTTAATATTTAGCATCTTAGATATTAATATTACATTTATCGTACAATAAAGCATTTCAAGTCTTGATTGACTCCAAGAAAGAAAAATTATTTTATCTCTCTATGCTATAGCCAATCAAACTTAAAATTTTTATCGTACGATAAATATAATACAAGTCTTAAACGTCAAGTAACACGGTATTTATTGTATTGACTTTTTTCCTATTTGTAATAGTCATTGTGAAAAAAACTTTTTTCATGATGTGATATTATTTGTCATTCCTTGTAGCATTTTCATTAATTTGTTTTATTATGCTTCTGCATTCTTTTCTATTTTAATATGTTTATGAAAATAACTAGCAATTCATTACATGATGATTATTCTTGTCGAAATGTAATTTAATTGATTTATATTTTGCAACTTAATACAATTTGATAGATATAAGAAGAATTTTTTTGTCATCATTTTCATAGTTTTCATTTGTGTAATCTTTATCAGTCCTATATTTTATTTTATCATACTTGTAATTAATTATACTATTCCTCATATTGATAACTATATTTTTATTCATTCATAACTACATTAAGCAATGACATTTTATGCTTTATTTCGTTTAAGATGCAGAAACTTTTTTTTTTAACAAAATTGGTGTTTTATACACACACACACACACACACACACACACAAAATACATACAGTGCTAACAGATGCTTAACAGATGTCAAAATTTCATAAAAAGTTATAAGGACATATATTTTGCCATATGTTTTGTGTTATTATTATTATTATTCATTATTATTAATTCATTATTATTAAGATTCTTAAGTAATTACTGCAGCTATAATGAATCGTAAAAACAATTTGTAAAAACAATTTGAATAAAATGAAATGATAAGATCGCTTCAAAACAATTGTAAAAATGGACGAAAGCTATCCTTATCCCCCCTGCTAGTAAATAATCGTAAAATGATAAGTCGTGCCATTTATCATTTTTTTTTCGATTATTTATTAACTTTCAGGGGGAATAAGTATATAGTTTTTATCGATTTTTATAAATGTTTTAAAGCGTTTTTTATCCAAATTGTCTTTATTTACAAATGGCACGTAATAAAAACTAATATATCATTTCTCGCTTCCGACGTCACGGTTCAAAATGGCATCTTTCTGCTTTTTATTTCTACGCAATTAATTAATAATAGAACATAAATATATTTTACGAAAGAAAATATTAGTATGACTACTATTAATAAGAAATTGAATCTTAAATGTATATCCCAAAAACATGTAATTCGGAAACGATTAGATCGTTTATTTGTTTAAATTGATAGAATAACAATTTATTATTATAATTAGGTACTACTAATCACAGATGAAGACTATGTACATTTTCCTATATCCGATTTCTAATGTCATTAACCTTTAATTGGTGACGTATGTCAAATTAACTTTCTATCACTAGTGGTGACGTGATGTCAAATTGAATCCGTATCATTACTGTGATATTTTTTTCACTATCCGCTACTGCATTCCTTGCTCTACGCAGTTCATTAGTTCTCAATCGACTGTGAAAGTTGAACATATATTATGTTTTTCCCATTTTTGTTATCAAATTACGACATTAGAAGTTATTAGTAACTGATATCGCAGAATCTGTGTTTACTTTCAATGTTCCAGTAGTAGAAAACTTATAATTCTCTATTTGTGTCCGCTATATTTCTTCATCCAATAAATATGTATCAGTATTTAATTTTATCATCACTATTCATAAAAATCATTATAATATATTAATATTAGTAAAATATGATTTTATTTAAGGATACATCAAATTGTCGTCACATCACTAATGATATCAAGAAAAGAAGAAGTTCACTACTTGAAGGTTAAAGAAGATAAAATATAATTTAAATGTTCATAGAAAAAATATAGAAACAGATAATAAATTTCTATTATCAATAATCGTTTAATAAATGATGTAATCATAAATATTAAATTTTCAAAAAAGATTAAATTTTTGAATTAACTTTTTGTAACCAGTATTGTATTTTATGATTGTTTATTTAGCAACATATTTTGCAAAATATGTTAATATTCAGTTAACTACTACTAACTAATGTTAAATTTAAAAAATATTTAAAAATCTACATGTCAAAAATACATAGTTAGGCAACAATGCAACAATGAAAGAATATTTTTAGAAGATATAAAGATTAGAATTAGGATTTAAACTAATTTCAAATTACTAATATTCTTTTCTTGTGCAATATTGTGCGTGCGTGCGTGCGCACAGTGTGCGCACAAGAAAAAATGTTAATAATTTAAAATTAATTTAACATATATATAAAAAATAATGTTTCAATGTAATTATGAATTTATCATTAAACAAAACCAAATATTCAAAAAATGGTTTGAATAATGAAGATACATTATCCAAAGTATACAATTATAGTTCTGTTGTAATTCCATTTAAAAACCGAATGTTACAATGTACCAAATGTTTTGCAATCGATTCTAAAGTGTAGAATCGATCACCTTATTTTTATTTTTTATTCCTTAGCAAAAGAGGCATCTATATTACTCTAAGATAAGACTTTGCGTTTCTATATATTTTTTTTAGAAAATAATTGCGGTTAATATCAAAACACATTATCGCGATTTGATATTGTTATGCGAGCAAGTTTGATACAATAAGATTTTAATGATGCATCATTTTAAATTTCTTTTTTCAACATAAAATTTTAACAATTTCAGAAAGATGTTTCAAGATTCAGTAATGAATTATAAATGAGAGACAAAGATATAAATTGTTTGTCAATATTGTTATTTATTCCTTCTATTGTATCTTTTCAGTTATTTTCAACTATTTTTGTATTTTACAATCATCTAAATTTGTTAATTTATTATCGATTGAAACATTGCATCAAATCTTGTATTAAGTTTTTGCTTTATTTCAAAATTTGTCATTAAATTTGTTTATTGTTAAGATTTCATTTAATAATGATGATTATAATTATTTTCTTTTTTCTACTTTCTAAAATGAAGTACGGAAAAAAATAATTTTATCTTGTCACATTATAATGACAATATTGGATAATATCGTTAGTCACTTGTGTAAATTATAATAGATTAATTTCTAATTAATATAATTATTAATAATGATATTAACAATTATCATTAATATTTTAATGATACATATTTTTGCGAACAATTTTTTTGTCAATTCTGATTTTAAAGCGATAAGAATAAAAATAAGATGTATGATAGATTATAAATTAGTTGACTAAATTTTATATAACTATTCTAGTTAGTTCACAGGTCATTATCACACAGTCCTTAGTCTAAATCATTATTATTTGCATAGCATTAAGAAAAAGAATATGTTACAAACTTTTTAGAACAACAAACAATTTGCGTTAATTATATTGTTAAATTTTTAACGATAGCGTTTGTTTATTGAGATATTTTCAGTACGTTATTTTAAATTTTTGTGATTGTGTAAGAGGTATGTACTCTTTTTTTTATGTAAATGAATATTATTACATGTATTCATAAAATACAGAAAACAAATGATTGCGAATTGATCAGTGTATTTGTCTATATTTAACTAACAATAAGTATCTAACTGGAATAATCCAGTGATTTATAAAAATATTCATATTTATGTAATTATTCTGAACATGTTTTAAGAGAGATGTTATAGGATTTTATGCTGAGAGGAATGTATATCACATTCAGTTGATTAGATTTTTGCTGAAAAATGATGTATAAAGGACTTGCAATGATATAATATACGTATATCGCATTCATATTCTGAAACTTATATTAAATTTTTATTTATTATGTTAAACTATTGTTTATATCAAATTTATTAATATAATTGAAAATTTATATAATATTCTGTCAGTCAAGGATTTCTGTGATATCTCTGAAACATTAAAGTTGTAAAGTTAATGTTAAAAAGATCTGAGCCTCTCTTTACAAACATATTACGCGTAATATAATATTGTACAATTTTTTAGCACGTATTTGTAAATAGATGAATATTAACAAGATTTTCAAATTAATCTCTATGTAGAACAGTTCGCGTTGTTGTTTTATTAAAGAAATAAAGTTCAACAGATGATTAAATATTTTCGATGTTGAATTGTTATAATACTGTTACATGTTTCTCAAATGAGCTTGATAATATTCGAAATTGTTTATGAAATGATCTTCATTTATTTTTAACGATATATGTTAATCATATTTTTACGCGTCTCTCCAGTATATTATGATTGAAATCGTCTAAAATTCACACATTAAAATTTTATATATAAAGTTTTAATCTTAAAATTTTTTAATTTTAAAGTATTTTATGAAGCTGTTAGGAAGATATCTTACGTCATCTTAGAGATGATGTATATTCTAATTTAGATCTTTGATACTTCATTTGGAATTATTTTTAGATATTTCATGTATGAATATATAGTAAGAAAAAAATAGGAAAAAAGAGCTGATATTAATAAATATTAGTATATAAATAATAATACTGGTATGCAAATAATATAATATTTACACAACTTTGTTAATTCTGCTCTATATCATATTATTACTATGCGTATGTATTATATTTTGTTATGTATAGCATACATCTATATATTTCTTAATGAGACAAGTGACACAAATAAAAAATATATAATTGTTTAGGAGAGAAGAAAAAAATTGCGTTTTTTATTTTATAAAAATTTATTATTATAATAAATAATCAATTTTAAAATTGATTATTTATTATAGTAATATTGAATATAATTTAACTTAGAATTAATTATCAGTTGTTTGTTTCAAATTCTCTCGAGGCAATGTAAATATTAATTTTGTTATTACCTTTAAAAATTACTCTTATTTTGATTTATCATTTTTCCTGATTGAAGACCAATGATTTAGAACACACTTCACACATAAAATTTGAAAAGGTTCGTATTATGTACGGATTTTATACTCTACGTATATACTTGCGTCATTTTTCTCTTGCGAAAATGTTGTATAATTGTATGTAATAGATATAAATCAATTTTTATTGTTAAAAATTCTAATGTAAATATTATAATGAAGTCAATTCGTGGATGAATAAAAATAAATTTCGAATATTAATGAGATATTACAACCTCTCTGACATCGACTTTTAATTTTTAAAAATTAAAAATTAAGCAAGTTGTATACTCTTATGCAAATTAAATGAAATGTTTAGTCAACGTTGTATTCATTCATTGAATTTTATACTAAGAAAACTAATCAAATATTTTATCACCGATATCGGATGATAAAAACAGAGATTTTTGTGTTATATAGAGAATACAAAAATTAAACTAGTACTATTTTAAGAATAAGATTCTAATAAAATTAAGACACATAGAATTTGAACATGTTAAATTCTAACAGTTTCTTATTGCATTCGAGAACATTGTATCAAAGATACAAGTCGGAGACTCGTTGAACGAGATAATTAAAGATATGTTAGAGAAAAAATGAATAAGTTAAAGAAGAACGATTATAAAAAATAAGTAAATTATAAATAATACTATTGTAAGATGATTGACACATGCTTTTGAATAAATATTATTGTGATTTGCGTTCGTCCTTTATTCGGCACTTTGAGCGACATTATTCATTACAGCAATTATTATCCTAGTCACTGCGATCATGACAAATACTGTGATAACATTAGAGACTATTATTAATGCGATTGACTTATTTAATATGAAAATTATCTAAAACAAATATCAAATGAAATTCCGAAAACTTCGATCTTCATGAGATTTAGTAAAAATATTAATCTTTTATCTTAAACGACTATTCATGAAAAAATTTTTAGTGCAAATGTTATAATCGGATTCACGTTGATTGAGATAAATGTTTCAATCGGTAGCACTTCACACATTTTTTATCTTTTTATATGAAACGTTTATATTTAGATGTTATATTGACATTTTTATTTGAGTTAAAGCTCCTGTCTCATTGGAACTATCTTAGATTATGACGTTTGAGATATTTTTACCTAATTTCATCGAAATCGAAAAATTTTTCTGGAATTTTATTGCAAATATCGGACATTAATGCTTTTTTTTTCTCTCGATCTTTTTTAATGCTGAACTCTTATATCAAGGCGAGCTTAAGTGACTAACTTATTATACATTAGCTGATCGTATCCGCCAAAAAGATTCAAGGAGTTGATCGTGCAGCGATAAATCTTTGTTAGCTTTTTCAAATCCCACATCTATTTGAATTATACTTTCATGCCAAAAAAATCTTATAAATTTTTAGCGAGTCTTTCAAAAAAATTTATCTTTCAGAAAAAAATCAATCAATTTTTGATAATTCAGAAAAAATTATATTCAATATCAACAGTTTAAAATTTTGATTAGTTCATAAATGGATCGACTGTTACTATTTTTGTTATCGCGAATGGCTTTAAATGTAAATTTTTCTAAACATTAATGTTTATGTACCTTAAAATTAAAGAAATTATTTCTTTAATTTTATTTCAATTTTTTCAATTATTTCAATTTTTTCGCATTAGATCCTCCTCAAGGCATATCGGCGCGGTCAAGCCAATGGCATTCTCTTTATCTTACGCTTTGGCACATAATTCACGTTGTTCAATATATTGATTACGTAATTTATCCGAAGATTGAATACACTTGTTATATACTACTTATTAACAACTAGTATATCATAATATATATATATATATATAGGTATAAACGCATACATTACAAGGGATATTTCTTACAAAAGCTTCGATGGTCGCATACGCACACGCTCGAGAAAATGCAAGTCTTCAGAGAAAATAGATATATAATATACAGGTGGATATATAAATACCACGATAATTACATATACAAACATGAAGAATTATGGAAATGATAAATGGAATCTAAGTAGTAAAATGATATCAAAAGATGATATAGTAATTTCTAGTGGCGTTTATTACATTATACGTTACCATGTCGTCTTTTAACTTTACTTGAGAAGTTTAAATATTACGCGATAATAGAAGAAAAAATTTAAGAGAACAAATTTTCAATGAAGTGATATAAGATATTTTACTTTGCATTACACTAAAATTAATGTTCTATTAATATTCTATTTAATTAAATTAATATTCTATTAATATTTATGTTCGGACTAGAATTAAATGTTCTTGTAAGTGATGGAATAATATAAAATAAGAAGTACACGTATCGTGCGATCATCGAATCATGAATTATTCTACCTTAAAAAGTTAAGTACTATGCTATGAAGTACTTTCTTTCAGTTCTTCACGAGTCGATTAAGTCTCGAATGCTCGTCTTCTTAAATTTAATAATACTGATGCAGGTATTCGATGTTCTCTCCGCTATTTTACATCGTGCGCGTTTTACAAAAGTGTGTAGAGAATCTAAAGATGGAATTCGAGTATGAAGTCTCACTCATTTTAAGTAGCTACGATTCGTCCCTAAAATTTAATGCTTATTTACAATGGAAAAGTGTAAAATTAACGATTGTATGAGAACAACATTTAAAAATGATATTGAAACGTGTTATTTTCCACATGTTTTTGCATTATTTTCATTAATTGAATACCCGTGAAAAAAATGTTATATATATATGGACATATTTTATATAATTATATATGTATAATTGTATATAAAATTTGTCAATTTTATATATAATTATATATAATTTTATATAATTATATTTAATTATAAATGAAACATTTTTTCCCGATAAATATTAACTAAACTGCAACTATATGTATGTACTGGAGATTTTGCTATTATTCGACTGTTTCATCTACAATAATCTATCTTTTAAATTAATAACGATAAGGAAATAACATAACGATAAGTAAATATTCACATCGCGCATAAATTTATATAGTATCATATTTTCCAACGAGCAAGTTGAAGAAGATATTTTTGTTATCTATGAAGTTCCTTGCGCAATATAAAAGTGTCCCGCTATTTATATCTGATGATTATCTCTATCATTTGTATTCACTCCTACTACATATATAATTATATATATTATTGAGCTTGAGGAAAACGTTCCTCACTAATGTAACGTGGATTAATCGCAAGAGAGTAATCCCTATTTGTAACTATACTTGTACAATATTATATAATTGTGTGTTGTGCTATATAATTACTACGGAGCTAGGATATACCGCATCGGTGGAAAAATATCGTACTTTCTTGTTGGCATATCATAAATTTGCATGTTACACTCTTTGGACGTTCCGTTGTTAGCAACGATGTAAGCTCTGCCGATTGTGACACAGTTTGCAACGTTGTTTCTCTCACGATCACATTTATCGGGTCTCATATCTCTTCTTTCTTCCTCTAAAACTAAACTAAAGAGGAATAGTAAATGCATTCATTTCCGGTTATCATTCGGTGTTATCGCATGATCATTTTAGCATGATGCCGAGCTATGTAATGTCAGAGGCAAGAGAAAGTATACTTTCTATGGATTCAAAAGACATGAATACATTGAAATGTGTTCAGTTATGTTAACAGAGAATATAAAATGTTTCAATTCATCAAAAATAATTTATTAAAGCAATATATATAAAGACTATGTACGGTTATATTATATATGTACGTTAGAATTATTTTGCTAATTATTCAGCTGTTGGTTGTAAGACACTCGTGCTGTCATTATTTTACAGAATGCTTCAAATTTTATGATTGTTTATATCTTTAATCAAAGAGATTTTTTAACCAATTTCTATTGATTTTTGTACGCGGGGTTATATATTATAAGAGAATCATTCGAGTTTTCATCACTGTTCTCTCGTCTTCGACATTATAAAATTTGTTAAGATATTCTAATACAAGTGTTGCATGTCTATCCTCAAGTTATTATTATTTAATGACTATTAATTAACTGGGTCATATTAAAAATCTAAAATTGTATAAATGTTGCATCAAAATCCTTCTAAATTGTGTATACCTACATATATACATCAAGTGTGTGTGTGTGTGTGTGTGTGTGTGTGTGTGTGTGTGTGTGTGTGTGTGTGTGTGTGCGTATTTTTACAAAAAATTATAATATTTAATACTTATTATACGAATCACTCAGGCCTCTTGGTTTCTCAATGAAACAAGAGATTGCCTGCCGTTGATTTCATCTTATTTTAAATTCAAGTGGAATGTTGTGAAATAGGACACCTGCGATTTACAAAAGTTGATTACATTACCTACAAATTATTGGTTCCACATATAGTTGTCAGTCTGAAGTTGGTAAGTGGATCTTATGACTATCCTAAACGCTATTTCTAATTTTACATTTTATATATAGTATACAAATGTCTAATTGTTTAAGTATTTTTGACACAGTTTAAAATAGTATAACAAGAAATTACTTGTTTGTAAGAAAGAAACGAGTTTAGTACTACGCTTCCGTATACATAAAAAAATATAACAAACATCACAAGACACGCTCGACAAATAACAAGATAAACATACGTACTGCGACACACAACATACTATACAAATATAATAGAACCTAAATAAATTAAAACAAATTAAAGAAAATTTATTTTCAACAATATTAAATTACATCAATTAAAGTTTTAATAATTGTGTAATTCTACTCAATTACGACAAAAAAATGTCACACATCTTTTTATCCAAAAGTTATTCAGAAGAAACGAATGAATGAAGGATATATAAATATACACGCGTTTATATCAAGAAATACTTTAATACATTTCTACTTCTAAAATCGATTGGCTTTATATCTGGATATTGTCATATTAATTCTGATATTACTTCTAACATCAATTCTAACTTGCTTTTATGAAGTAACTTTCATAAAATATTTTTTTCAGCCACTTGGTTCTTCATAAGTAATCTCTATAAATGTTATTCGAATTATTGAAATGAAAATGGAATGGAATACGATAACATAACAGTAACGGAGATAATAACACGCAAATTATCACAAATATATAAGTGTGTAATTCACGTAGTTTCTAGTTCGTAATACAAAACGTTCAGTATAAATTCTATTAACTAACGAGCCAGTACATACATTTCGATTGAGAAACTTCAATCTCTCAATATACACATATATATCTCTCTCTTTTCCATACATATGTAAATTTGTGACAGTTCTAGATAGAATCCATCGTACAACAAACAGAATTATAGGATTGAGTACACCAAGAGAATGATGGGGCGGGTCTTATGATTGTCCTTATTGTTTCTCCAAGTATGCCTTAGAACAGGGACGTAACAGTGGAATAGCTGATGCAAGAGATTTGTTTTGTACAACAAACATAATGTCACAAATGAAGTTATACTCAGTATTTTTAACTCGCATTGAGAAAAATAGTCTGATTGGATTAAACAGTAATTCTGTTGGAAAATGGACGAATCAGAATTTTCTGATTATATCTATTAGAATTCTAGTTGAGATAACTAGAATTCTGATTAATATAATTATTCTGGTAAAAATAAGAATTCTAGTAGATTTTACCAAAAATGTTGTATCAACCAGAATTCCAATTATCTTTCAACTAGAATTCTAATAAATTTAACCAGAAATTTCTGATTCGTTCATTTTCAATCAAAAATTTTTTTCAGCGAGAGTAATCAATAAATTTATTTTTTTTTTTACGTAAACGGTCACCTGGATGTTTTTACATGCTAATTAAAATTACTATTAACAATATATTGTATATTATTATAACTATTTATTGATATTTTAGAATATATTTATTCATAATTTTCTGAAAAAAATTAAGTAGATACTTAACAAATGTTAAGTAGTCTGTTATGTCAGTAAAAAATAAAAATTCTAAAAAATAAAAAGTTCTAAAAAGTAAAAATTGATATAAAGTATTGCAGATTTTCAATGGAATTTTATATTTAAAAAGATTGTAAAGAGTAAAGATATAAAAATACTCCAGGTGACTATTTCTGGATTAATGAAAGTAGCCATCGTTGTTCTTCCTATCCCATCTTCAGGAAAAAATTGTTCAATGCCCATTTTATACAAAACCTCATGCTTTTAATTTTATTCTCTACCTCCCATCTAAAAAAAGATATATAAATTGATGAATGGAAAACTACGGAACGATATTTTGCATCAGCTGAACGTGTCAATTTCGACTTCATAAAGTCTATATATATCGTTTTCGGTTCTGGAGATCCTATTAGTTACGGAACTCCGTTTTAGAATCTGCTGACGGCTTCGTCATCGGTAACGAAATAATTAGAACTTTTCGCAGCAGAACTGTACATGCTGAAGGTGGGACTGACAATCAGGCTGCTCGTATTGCTGAGCTCCGTTTCATTCGTCATCGACGAGTGCCTGCCGATTGTTGCCAAGCGTTTGTCTTTCCTTGCTAATGTCATACGGCAATCATCCGGCCTTAGTGGCATCGATGGATAATTCGGTTGCCTGGCCAGCGTTGTCAATGTCACTCGGTCGCCTGTGTCATTGAAACTGCGCAAACGTTTGAGAAACATAACCAGAGAGAGTGTTCAATAATCGGATCTTTTACAGCGAATATTAAACTCTCTCTTAAGAGAGAGAATTCATTATAAGATATTATTTTCAACAGCACTCCATTATATCTGTTATAAATTTTCATTTCATCTTACATTGTATATACATAATTTTCATACAATATATTGTAATATGTTACTCTTTTTGATTTATTGATATATATAAAATCGAATTTAATTGAATTTGAAAGAAATTCACAAATCTTACGAAATAGATTTCACTAAAGTGAAAAGAAAAAAATGTTCAGAGGATAATATTTTCATTGTCGTACATAATTATTATTCTGTGATTTGTTGTAAGCAAAGTTAAATTAAAAAATATATTTTGTAAAGTTTATAAGTTTAAGAATGAAAGATTTTGAAATGTTTATATCTAATTTTTAATAATGTATAATTTTTTTATTACTTGTAACATTAAGATACGTAAATTTTTGTAAAATATTGTATGTCAAGAATAAAAGATTCTGAAATCTTTTTATCTAATTTGCATTTCTCGCATTTTTTCCTTATAGATACCTGTGATGTCGCACGATGCCTCTCTTTATCTTGCAATGATCAGGTCCGCTCTGTCCTTCAGCCGCAGTTCCATGGGTTTTGCATGCCTCTACCCCCATCGATGGCACGGGGGATAGAGAACCTGGTCCATACGAACTGCTGCTCTGTCTTCTGTCCAGAATGTTGACTAGTTCCACCGACGGTGTCGGTGAGAATGTGCTCTGAGGACACGCGGCACAAAATGTCGTCTCATGGGAGCTATGTATGGGAAGCTATGGGAAATCTACTTCAATACATACTCCAACAGCCAACGCCAAGATTGCGAGATCGCACAGGATCTCTCTGAGGACCCTCATACTGCGAGGATCCTCCGGATCTTCACTATTTTTATTGATGAGCAATTGCGCTACTAACAAGTAACCAAACATATGCATAAAAATAATATATGCGTAAAATTCAATTAAGCAATCCAGACAAGCAAATAATGATTTTTTTATATTTTCTGCCAAATGATAATAAAATGTTTCAAAATGTAGAGGAAAGGAAATGATTATGGAACAGATAGGGGCTGAAATACCATGATATCTTGTATTATAATTACAGTTTGCGATGCATTCTAAGGATGACCATTAAAATTATTTATTACTGTTAGTTTGTTTAAACGTTAACATAACATAACATTGGTCATTAGTGTTTACTGCATAAGAGCTGCATTTCAGTTTAGCGTTTTATCCAAAGAATCTTTGCTTATATTGATATTCTCTACTTATATTGATATTCTATGATTAACAAACTTTATAGAAAAAGTAGTTATTTCAATAAAACAAAGTAGTATTCCAATCCCTTCCTTCCTTCTACATTGCATTTGCTAATAAATTCTTTATTTTAACGAAAACCTGCAATATACGGAGAAAAACAATAAATTAACAAAAATGTATTCATCAGCGTATTAAAATTAAAGGGTCAGCGTATTAAAATTAAAATCAAGGGGAGAAGCTACGGATGGGAAATACTAGGAAATATTCGAGACTTCGCGAGGTATCCTCTCTAAGGACTTCCCCGGGATCTCGTCATCTTTATTACGAACAATCGTATCGCTGATAAATAAAAAAATATACACATAAGTAAAACCAGTATATAGAATTTAATAAACTAACTCATACAAATAACTGAAGATACAAAATAAAATGCGCGCAAAAATGAAATGATGGCCCGACTTGTCCCGGGCTTTATAAAGACGACGATATGTCGAGGTCGTCATCCCTCACCTGCAGCGACGGTCTCCGTAACGTGCCACCCTCCATACCGACGAGCTTTACGCCCTTCACGCTCTTCCTAGGACCTACGCTGGCGGGTGGATTCTCTTGAGCGTTTAAATTGTATTCCATGTTGCTTCTCTCGATGATGCTCATCCTGTCGTTGTTCCGTGGCTTCTCATTGCTGGGCCCGAGCTCGCAGCCCACTTTGGCGTAAGAAGGAGCACAAGGAGTGATCGGAGTCGCCGGAATACCGATCGACCGGGTGGGCGAGAGTATTCCGCCCTGAGGACCAAGAGGACTCCGCAGATTCCTCACTGCAAGAATCTGTTCTCTGCATGCATCGTTCTGTATCGGCGTGTACACTGGGCTCGCCATTGAGACGTGTCGTGCCGGCGTCGGCATCGCGCTACGCAGATTTTGTAGATTTTGGTTCGCTCGTTGCACAACCGACGTTCCGATGCTCTTTGCCTTTGACAGCTCGGCAAGATCGTTATTGGTCATCGGGTTATCATCACCGCGATCAATTGCATCCTCGTGGCCGCAAGTTCTTTCGTCATCGTAAACGCATGTACCGACGCCATCACAGGAATCTATACCCGATGTTGATTTCTATAAAAGATCGGTGCGTTAATCAATCGACCTAGTACGCCTAACGAATGATATTCAATTTATAATTACCGAGGATGAATCCATGAGAGTGGCGCCGGAGCTGCTCTGCATGACGCCCGGCTCCTTGGACTTCTTGGGAGAATATATGTTCAATACGTCGCAACATTGTGGAAAGTATCCTTTGCCAAGTAAAGTTCTGGTGAGAAAACTAGTGAAGAGTTGAGTGAAGAGGGCTATCATCATGACGGCAGTGCGAAAGGGAAACTTCTGGGTGCGCGTTTTCTTATCGTAAAATGGATATTCGATCAATGGAAGTATGCCAAGTCCTCTTTCACCACCTAAAAACATTTACGTGTTTAAGCTTAAATTTACTTATAAAATTCTAAATTTTTAGATGATATTTTAAACAGTTATATAAAAAGATTTTATTTTTCAATGCTTACAAGACATAAATCATAAAAATTTTTTTAATTTGCAAAAGAAACAATAAGGATGCTGCAAGTACTAAAAAGGTTTCCCAGTTTCTTTTAAACTAATGGAGTAATAAAAATCTGAAATATAGTTAAAATAAATAAAAGAAATTACCACATTTTGTATACGTTTGAATAACAGAACACAAAGAAAAGTCTTTAGATATCGTGTGATAATCTTATTTATATTGTTTGAGTAATTATTTAATAATTAGAAGTTGTCACTAACCACCGAGACGCAAGACGATAGCGATAAAATATCCCGCCAAACAACCGTAAGTATCCACCATAGTAGGCCAATGGATAACAGCTAATAGTTGCGGGAACAGAACAACATAGACGAGATCGGCGCACAAGTACCTTCGAACAAAAATGCGACATATTTTTATACATTGATTGTTATTATATTAAATCTATTCAATGAATGACAAGCTAATTAATTTCGCGAAGAAACGTGAAAAAATATAAAAAGGCTTGAGATAGAAATAAAAAGTTGATGTTAAGAAAAAAGTGAAGTCATTAACTGAAAAAAAGATACAGCTCATGTTTTCTATCAATTATTATTGAGGCTTAAAGAGAATTCTTTTTTAAATCCATCAATAATAATTGTCAGAACTTATAGGAGCGAACAAATGTCTTGTAAAAAAATAAAGAAGAATAGGTTTACTTACGAAAGATAATATACACTGCTGACCGTAAGAGCGACAAGAGTAGACAGTATGGAAACCGCGATTACGGCAATTCTTAAGACCCAATTTAGCTCACGTTCGGACGCCTGTAACGAAAGAGAAGCTTCAATGATGTTTGTTGGTGTCATCGATTAATCGACATAAGTTACGCTTACTTTTGGTCGTATCGTGAGTTTGTAAACATTCCTAGTAAACATAGAGCTACTGGCGAGTATACTGGAGTCTGCCGAGGACATTACTGCCGCCGAGATCGCACCGAGACCTTTAGCGAGATTGATACAATTGTAAAAAATAAAATCGAACAATCCTCTTATGACCGGAGAAATAATTTTAGGATATATGGTAAACCTACCAACAAAAGATACCCATTGAGGCGTGAGATATCGTAGGACCATCGGCATTGCGGCATTTCCGTCTTCTGTAGTAAACGTTCTGTTATAACCTGGTACCGAGGACCAATCGGTGGCACGAGCAACTACTCCAATTAAAGCTGATGGTACTGCGAGTATCAAGCAACCGAACATCGAGGCAATTGATAGAGTCGTTGCAACAGAAGTACTCTTAATACTTAGAATTCGTTGAAAATAACCCTGAAGAAGAAGATTGTTTAGTTCAAAGGGTGTTAATGATATTAAATGTTAATGATATTAATTTGTGTGTGATGCAATATTAAATTATTAAATAAAAAATAATTCAATGCTCGATTAGATAAATTAAAATAATCAGTTAAAGGACTCAGAGCACAAACAAGATATTCTTCGTTATTGTTATAAATTACTAAACATTATATTTAACTAAATACAGACGTTTCGATCTTCTATTCGGTCATTTTCAATATTATAAATATAGTCTACATTAAAACAATTACAATAACATATTAAAAATTCTAGAAAAGTCTAGTGCTTATAATATTAAAAACCTCAATGCAGCAATCCGAAAACCTTGTACATATTGTTATGCGCTGTAATTATTATCATCTTCGTTGGTAACACAAGTATTAATCGAAATCTTGCAACATTTTAATTTGTTTACATTCTCACTAGTTTAAATTATTATTTTATATAGCAATACATCATTACATTATCATGGACAATTTGTATATGTAAGCTTTTGAAAAGAGACCCAATAACCTTATATGATGATAAATTATAATTGTTAATTGTTACGTTATAATAAGATGGGATTCAGTCCTGAAATGATATCATAGATAGGTTTAAGACAAGATCCTAAAACTTCTTGCGGTCATATCAAGATTTTCGGATTGCACACGTTGCTGTTTCAGGATTGAGGTTTTTAATATTATAAGCGTTAGATTTTTCTAGAATTTTTAGTATGTTATTGTAATTGTTTTAATGTAGACTGTATTTGTAACATTGAAAATAATCGGATAGAAGATCGAAACGTCTATTTTGATTAGTTAAATATAATGTTTAGTAATTTATAATAATAGCGAAGAATATCTTGCTTGTGCTCTGAATCTTTTAACTGATTATTTTACTAAATTATTACTTCCTAACAAATAAATAAAATTAATAAAATTAATTCTTTAATAATCTTTTTAAAATGGCATATCTTTCGTAAAGGCATTGTAAGACTCTTAATATTTAGGATTTGTTAAAAGTCCCTTGTAAAAATTTAATACTAGTACTAGCCAATTAATCACATATTTTCGGTATTAAAAGTACTATTAATACAACAATATTTTAAAATAAATAATTAATTGGCCAGTACTAATATTAAATTTTTATAAGGAATAAAGCTTGAAGAAAAAGTAGAATGCCTAAAAACGTGTTAACAGTATAAACTTGCTGCGACATTAAATTATTATATATACGTTCCAACGAATAAGTAAAATAAATAACAAAGAAGATCAGTTCTTTAGTAATTTTCTTAAAACAACATGTTCTTTTTTATAATAGCATTATAAGATTTTAAGTACAATTCATTCTATTTCGAATTTATCAAATAATCTTGCAGATGATGATTTGAACTTTATTGTCATCCATCTGAAGAATCAAATTACCTGCCAAGGTATACCACCGAACACCAGCAACAGCATGCCGTCCACCCATTCGCCCATGTCCTCATTCTTCACGTGTCCCAGCCAATCCCTCAGAGTCAGATGATTTTCAAATGATACTGCAGGATGTACCATGGAGAACGGCGCAGCTATCACTAAACCCAGCAGAATGCACAGCAATTGGAGGGCGTCGGTGCACGCCACGGAATATAATCCGCCAAAGACTGTATATCTGAAAGTACACATCGCATTTCTTCTACTTTGCTCGTGTCTCACAAGTTATGTACAAAGGATATATGTTTCCAAAGTTCTAAGAATCACGCGAGCTATAAATCGATGGATAAAAGATACTCCTCAAAAATTTTTTTAAGAAGATTTAGAGAGAAAAATGGTTTCCGAGTTGTGATAAATTGTGTTCAAGTTAAATGGGAACTATATTGAAAAACCACAATGTATGTTTTCAATTTCAATTCGATTGTACATACAATTTCTAAAACTTTAGAAACAGCTTTCGTATATCGAGGGTATCGAACGTGACTGCTTCCGTTATCCTTACATGGCCGCCAAGAGCGCGGACGCGCAAACACTGATGTTCGGATCAACGCCTGCAACGACGGCGAGCGAGCTTCCTAGAGCTCTCAGAACGGCGCCGCACCAGAACAGATCACCACACAGCGCCGGAAGGAAGAGCAAGCCCCCGATGCCCGCGCCGTACCGTTCTTGAAAAGGATCCAGCATCGTCACATACTCGGCCTTCCTCATCGGACGCACGAAGAGCATAGCGCCTACAATATAAATTCATTGTTGGATACGACATTAATTAACATGAAAATCAATGATATAGAAGATATGAACAATTAAAGAGAGTTATTTTTATTAGTTTCGATTTGTTTGCGATTTCATTACTCAAGAACTCAAGGAATATAATATTAAGTCAAAAGAAGTCAAAATGACTTCATTATGATATCATGAAAGTCAAATGATGATTTTTTTTATTACACAATTTGACTATTTATTGATGTTAAGAATCAAAATAAAGTTATTTTGATTTTTTATTGATTTTTATGTGTTCCTTGGGTTCGTTATTAAAAGTAGAACCAGATTTATTTCTGCAATCATTAATTGCAACATTTTCGTATATATTAAATATTTCCGACGTACCGAAAATCAGACTAAGGCTGTATCCAATGGGTACTTGACACCAAGCTAAACCTCTCGTAAACATGGCCTCGGCGGTTCCATTAACGAAGGCTCCTCCAACCCATGTCGCTGCACACACATACACACACACACACACATATATATATATATATATATATATG
>NW_017259245.1:1397002-1403403 GCF_001594045.1 Atta colombica
AATTAAAACAATATTTTTAGGAAAATTTTTATCGATATTAAGAATAGAGGAAAGGACACCGTAATAAAAAAGTTAAAGAATTGTAGAATATCATAATATCTAAGTTTGCTTTGAATTTTGAAGACGATCGCTTCTTCACAATCCGTTTAGATGTTATAACATAACTATTAGTTTATTATTGTTATTAATAATTTACTGCGTTGTTGTAAAATCTGCATTTCAAAAAAAAATCAAATTTTATAAGTAAATTATTAAGTTGCTTCAATAAAACAAAATGATAATTTCTTTCCTCTATATATTGCATTAAAATTCTTCATTCTCATATATTACAACAACTGTCGGGATTTGTTACGTCAAGATAAAGTACGTCATGTCAGCGAATTTTTTTTTGCGTCAAGTTACACGCGTATAAATAACGAAACAAATGCATAGTAAATTATTCCTATCTCGTTGTCCAGTTTATACGAAGAAAGAAATGGGAAGGAAATGGGAAAGATAAACGAATCGTTGAGAGAGGGACAGAATAGAGGAAAGAGAATGTACTTGACATCATGTTTTTTTTTATGATGCATATCTCGGTATGGTCATTACGGTAATGAAGAACGCAAAGAGATATTCAGAACATGCAGTATAGGGGAGAAATGAGAACATTTGACATGGTTGAATGAAAACAAAATACGCAGGTAGCTTGTAAAAATAAAATGGATTAAAAGGAAAAGGTATAATTCATTTCACAAACATACAAAATCTTTGTCTTGAAAATTGGAGCTAGATTAAAAATAGCAAAGTTAGAAATATATCCGCGAAAAGGCGAGAAGGAATTTTAAATAAGACAACCGACGCGGATGTAAAGATGCATCTATACTTCTTTTTACGACGTCACTCCTTATACAGTACAAAGCGATTGACATGTGTCGATATTGGAGAGAAAATAAAGTCGAGGCGTGTGCACCTTTTTACAAGATAATTTTGTAAAGTTTGACGGAGAATATAACAAGTCTAGAAAAGAGGTATTTTTGGGCGCGGCATCTTATAGCAGATTATCAGTTCCATGAGTGAGTTCAATGCCTGCAGAGGCTGACATTTGTGTCGCGATAATTTTTTGAAGCATATAAATTCAATTCTCTAAATTAAAAAAATTAATTCGTGTATTTCTATATCTTTTTTTTAACTGCTATAAAAAGATGGCAATGTATTAAATGTCGAGAATGAAGAAAATGTAACAAATAATACCATCCAATCAATTTCTCAGATGAGGAAAAACCAACCAATTCTTTAAATCGATCATGAAGAGACTCATGAATAGTCGAAGGAACACAAAAGTCAACAAAAAATCGAAATGGCATCAAAATAATTTTATTTTGATGCATGAAGTCAATAAACAATCAAATTTTTGTAATAAGAAAATAAATAAAAATTCATCATTTTGACTTTTTCTTGATTTAGTGTGTCCTTGGGAGAGCTTGCAGGCGCAATTTTTCTCTAATAATACCTGCATATTCCGATATCACATAAATTGATCCTTGGCTTTTCCAAGTGCTTTAAAGCAGGAAGTCCACATAATAGAAGTTGATTCTAATCAGGGTCACACGTAGCGCGATAAATAGATTTATTAACTCAAGGTGCCCTTGTCACAATAAATTTTTGTTTCAATTTTTATTGTTTGAATGAATTAAAGGGATCAATCCCAGTAAAACAACAGGCCAGAATAAAATGACATTTAAAAATAAATCATGACTGATCTAAAGTAACTTTTAATAATCATTTTAGAACTGTTTTATAATGTCATTATAACTTTCAATTCAGCTCTTAGGTAAAGTTAAACTCTTCGATTAAGTTCCTAGGTTTTCCCAAAAAAAAGTTCAGTTAGAAAACTTCTACTGACATAAAGCAGGTTTTGCCGAAGTGAAATTTAATGATAACGAAACGATGCAAAATTCGTTTTTTCCCTGATTGAGGATGATTACCAATAAGGGTGAAGACACCGAGCAACGGGCCGAGACGTCGGTTTGCCAGCATCATATCAGCCTGGAAGTGGCCCTGCGCGACTTGCCTCCTCTTGAACGCGGCGGCCCATATGCCAACGGCCAGCACCGCGACATAGAACACGATCACGCCGATTACGCCTGTCACGTACACTCCCATTCTCCTCTTCGCACCGTACTCTCGTCTGCTTCCGGATGTGTAAGCTCTGTAACTGAATGATTGATAGTAAAAATAATAGCTACCATCGTCTACGGAGAGTCGCAAAGTACTTGTACTGTCTCAGTTATTCAAACAAAGAGTAAAACGTCTATTTTTGTTGTTTTCTCTCTGTCTTCTTTCATGAAATTCGTTTTCCGAGCAGAACAACAAGTCATGGTAATGTCAAAATGACGTTAAATAGTAAATGATTGAATTATACAATAATAATTGAAAAGTAATTTTTAATGATCATTTTGGAGTTTTAACATTATTTAGATGCTATAATGACTTTTTGTTTTATTTGTTTTATTGTTGACAATAGATATTTTTATTTCTTTTATAACAGTTTTATGTGAACAATTTCATTAAGAAAGCATTCAAGATGTTTCTTGTCGCTGGTCGTAAAGCTATATAAAGCCATAACAGCACTGTAATGGTTAACAACCAGATGTACGTTATTACGAATTTGTCATGTGTTTGGTAGTTGGATGATTAACGCAAGAAAAATCAAAATCTCCGAATCAAGTATGTCAATCAGTAGGTAAAGATAATGATTCATTCTGTAACAGTTTGGAACTCGTTTTACTATCTCTGTGTCTGGAAGTCGACTCTCTGACCTCACTCAGATAACCAAGCAAGATTTAGCATATGGAACAAATTGATGCATTGCATGTATTGTTTTCAATTGTCAACAATTTGCTCATTGGAATCTAATATGAACTGAGTTAGCATCAGGACAAATAGATTTCATGAGTTTACGAAATTATAAAAGTATACATTGAGAAATAATAAACTCGTCACGTTGACAGCAAACTGACGGCACGCTATGCACGCATGATGACAACTTGCCAGCAGTTGCTGAATTCTAAGGAAGACTTTACGTGACCTCAGAACAACAATTTGTAGAAACACCTTGGCTTTAGTTTGGTGAAATTGAATGCGAAATAAATGACAAAATGGCAACATATTGCCCTTATTTGGCTATTTGGACACATTCTCGCGTTCAATCGCTCGCATCTATCTCTACATACAAAATATATTTATCCAAAATATATTTATTTATGTGTCCTTATCCATTTGAAATTATCGATTAAATTTTTAATAACTTATTGTAACCGTTTTATGCCGGATTATTATATAATTATGACTTATTTATTAAATTGCAATTCTCTATATACTGATATAAAATGCTTCCATTCCCTTTAAATGATTAAAGAAATATAAATAGATGTAAATAGATATGTAAGAAATTAATGCGTTTAAAAGATTATACTCATTGCTTATATATGCCTTGTGAACAGACAAAATCTTCGTATATGTAATGTCTACCCTATGTATGTATATTCTGTGTATTTGTATGCTACATATACATTCAGCTCTCCATCGTGGCAATATAATCATTGATGTATGTCTATTGTAATATATATTGTGAAATATCCATACAAATGAATATTTTATTACTGTATATTTCCCTTAATATTGTATTTTTAACAAGTTAATAATAAATATATTTAACAAATCTAATAATATGATTATTACATTTGTGAACGGCTAGGCAAGAGAGACACGGAGGTAGATACGCATGGATTAATCGGATGTAAAGCCGCGCTCTCGCGATCAATACTGCGTTAATTATTCCATCTCCTTGATTAACATTGCCGTACAAATAAGTCTGTGTAAATATATCTCCGCTAGTTAGTCAATATAAGAAGTTCCTGGCCTTTAATATTTAAAAATTGATATCTATCGTGAACTCGCGTTGGAAAAGCAATATGTTCCGAAAAAAGAAATCATTGATATTATCGGAAATATTAATTTACGAAATAATTAAATTTATTTCATAGACATTATATTGCGTTAGCAGATTGTTTTAATTGCATCAAAAAGGTTTTTAAATCGTCAAAAAAAAAACTTTTGATTTAATACGGAAGCATATAGATGAGAAATATACTCTAATTATTTTTATATATCGCCGCTTTGATAGAAAAGCAATATGTCAAAAATAGCAATTTTTTTGTATTTTTAAAATTCTGAATTAGAATGTGTATTTATATTAACTGTACAAGTATAATCTAATTATATAAAATGTTGTTCAATTTATAATTTTAAAGAATCTCTTTTGAAAAAAGTTGTTAATTTTAAGATGCGTTGCGCATCTTATTGTTATTTTAAGATATATTTTATATATGTATATATGTATAAAATTGATTAAATTTATTGCATTCCCAAATAGCAGAGTAAAAAAAAACATAATAGCATCTAATAGATTAAAATAGATGTCGTTATGTCATCCCTTGAAATTGCTTTATCTCTGCTAATCTAAGTAGTGGAGCAACATCAAAAGACGACATAATGACGTCTATTTTAATTTAAACATGACTATATAGAGTGTCTTGTAAGTTTTTGTCAAAATTCTCGTTTTTGTTAGAGCGGACTAAATTGAATTGAAAAGTCTTCTACACTTTGCAATTTTCGCAATAATTATCAAAATATTAATTACTAAAAATTGTCGAATATTGATCTTGAATAATTTTTTATTCAAATACTGTCAAAAAACTGCAAGAAATAGAAATCATTTATTTTCTTTTCATAGAAATCTTCTCTAAAAATTTTTTATCAATCTTTTAATATTGCATTTTCTTATTTTTACTAACATGAGAAAATACGGTATTAAAAAATTCTGAAAAAATTCTCAGGATTTTATAAGAAAAAAATAAATAATTTTTGTCTCTCGCTGTTTTCCTAAAATAAAGTTAATATAATATTTGAGTAAAAAATTATTGAAAATCAATATAGCAATTTTTAGTAATTAATATCTCGTTAACTATTGCAAAAATTGCAAAATGGTAGAGGACTTTTCGACTCAGTTTAATCCGCTCTATCTATATAAAAGCGATTAACAAAACCTTACGGAACTTATTCCCTGAATATAGTCTTTAATGCAACTCTGTTACTTGAGAATACGGTAGTTCATTCTTTCAGGACAGATGTTATAGAATGATTAATATGAATTCTTTCTACAAAAGAAAGATTGTATGATGCTGAGCTACTCTTTTCTCCAATATCGAGAGCTCTTTTAGCCGTGCACGATAACTCCGTGACCGATGACATACAGGTTGACATTTACTATTGAGCACATTTCGTGGGAGTCTGCGCCGAGGCAGACCGTCGCTCTCTCGTGAAAAAGCTAATCGAGCGCGACGGCAATAGTATACGCGGTTTAAAATTCAAGTGTGCCCCAGATATCGGACAGGATGGGTCGTGTAGGGTCATGACCCGGGCAAACGTAATGCACCGAGTCACGTATAAAGTTCAGTCGAATTCCGTAACGGTTCTGCATTATTAACTTACTCGAGACGATGTTCTTTGGACCAAGAAGGGCGAGAAGCCGAATGTGCCGTCGTTGACGAATAGAACCTATCAAGTGCACACGTGATAGACTAGCGTACGCACATATACGTACGAATACACGCGGAAATAAGCCCGCTCAATGAGTGATGAGAAGGAAAGGAAGGAGCAAAGATCGAGAGAAAGAGATAATATTGTTCACGATATTTACAGATGCTATCTCTAGCGTAAATGTACGAAAGTATAAAATGTCGAGGGATCGATGTCAGCTTTTATGTGAGATATCGCTGACGTCTCTCTCGATACGAAATTTTTGCGCAAAAGTTAGATAGTATTGTCGTAAACCGTTTGAACCGAATTAAATAGAAACGCATACGTCCTCGGATGCTTTTACAATTTTAATGCATATAAAAACCATTTGGAGATTAAATTATTAAAGTTTCTGCATGGCCGCGTATATGGGAGAATGAGAGGTACGTTTGTTCCTCGCAGTTGGAAAACTATCGGCATGTCTCTTTTAAAACGTGCCTTTAAAGTGCGCTTTTACGTTACGTGCTTGCACGTGGACAGTTTTAGAATACAACCGCGTCAATTGATGATGTATTTAACATCCATGCTATAAAGAGACACATACCGCAGTTATATACTTAAACTTCAATAATCGATAAACTGATTGCAGCGACATTACCATTCCAAAATGATAATCTGACGGGGAAAATTAATTTAATGAGCACAAAATTTTAATGAAAAAAAAATAGTAGTAAAAAACCTACAAACACCTAAAATAGGTGTTGAATTCAAGAGAATATTTTTCTCAATTTAAATTTAATATTTAATCTAACAAAAATAATATCGTTTTATATATATAT
>NW_017259245.1:1403503-1411224 GCF_001594045.1 Atta colombica
AGTTGCGAAAAAGTTGCTTTTTATTTGCGGTTACGTATATTTAATAAATTGATGTAAATTTCAGATTTAACAGTTTGAGTTGTTGAAGGGATCATAAAAATTTATGCAGAAAATGCCAATCAGCGTGTTCATCTTTTTTCTGTTCTTCATGGCGAAAACTTACATTTTTTAATTTGTTTTTTTTTTAAATTGAAAGAAAACACTTCAATTATCAAGAATTGTGATAGAAGCTAAGTTAAGTATCATCACATTTATGCTGCTAAACTTGTTGGTATATGAAAAATGAGCAATTACACTGCTCATTCAAATAATTAAGTTATAAAAATATTTAATGTTGAGCATAAAAACTTGTCAAAAATTTTGAATTGTGTTTCGATAAGAACGATTAATACCATATTGAATTTTTTTAGCATCTGACAAATACAGTTGTCTCGCTTTAAAAACGCGATGTCGATGGCGAGTAAATTTACTTCTTCGTGGTAGGAAGTAATCTTTTGTCGATAATGTGCTCACGCCTATGATCTCATTATCTCACTGACACAAAAATAGAAGAATAAGCTAATACATGCTTGGTCATGATGAAGGGTAAGCAGCCTTCAAAAGGGTGGGAAAGCGAAGAAAAAGATGTGAGAGGCGACCGACGATAATTTTATGCAAAAGCGTCTTTCAAGGCTGAACAATCGTGGAAGAATTTTTTAACAGGATATTCCCAATTGAGAACATCACAGTCGGTTATAAAGGGAAAGAAGTAGGTAGGGAGAGAGAGCGAGAGCGAGAGAGAGAGAGAGAGAGAGAGAGAGAGAGAGAGAGAGAAAGAAATTGATTATATTTGCTATATCATGGAAGAGCCTCTCGAAAGGGATATAAAGGTTGTCGAGGTAACGGGGTGGAAATATAAACGAAACTGAAATGAAATACGTGAACTATCATATATTGATTCTGCCACGATAGATGTTTAAAAATAGCGAACAAAAAATTATTGTTTTACATTAAGTATATCAATTCAATCTGCTTTGGAGATCGAAAAATTTGTAATAATTTACTCAATTATAATAGATAATTTTTCAACAAAATTAAAACATCACTTAAAATCAGCATAAAAAGGACTAAATTCAAAGTCATATATTTTTGCTTGGAAAAATGATTGTAGCAAAATGTTTAGCAAAGTATTTTTAATTTAAAATCTCAGTTTTCGAATATTTTATAGTTCATTTCTCTCGAGATCTTTTTCGGAGAAATTTCTTTGCGATAAAATGATATTACTGTATTGACAAAATTATTCGCCATTAAATTCAATTCTTCTATCACAATTAAAAGAATTTTCCAATTAGCTTTAAAATTTATAAAAATTGGTCATATTGAAATTAGTAGGTTTGAATTTAATAGCGGATAATTTTCTAATAATAATACAAAGATATGCGACTTTGAATCTTTTTTAACGCTGATTTTGATTTTGTTAAATAGACAATTATTAATTATAGATTAATTATTAATTATAGATAATCTCTCTATTCTTTTCCCTTTTTAATAATATACTGTTAATTTCTAATAGAATTCTAATAGAATTTTTGTGACTGATTTATTACTATTTTTGTGAAAGATTTATTATACACACACAAAATGGCATTGCTTCTTAAAACATTAAAATTCGTGAGCTATGACAAATAATATATCATGCATAATATATAAACGTAACTTGTCTTGAAGTATTATTCACCATCGTTTTCAAGTATTATTTCAGCTTGAATGTATCTGTCAGAACAAAATATTTCTGCATGCAAATGACAGCTGCGATTTTATCTCTCCAATACAAGAGACATAAATATCTTTAATTGTTATCTCGATTTAATGAAAGTAGTGATTGAAAATTCAATCAAATTTTTACAATCACCTAATTTTATCGTACTTGTTGACATGACATCATGTACTTTTCAATATGTATTGATAGCTTCAAGTTTCAAATTAATGTTAAACGCATCTCTTTAGTTTTTAAAATTAGATAAACAAAATTTATTTCTGCTCATTTTCATGAAACGCTAACGGTGTTAATTGTTATTCGACAAATGCAAAAATATTGAATACAAAAACGTGTAGTGTAATGCGATGACATAATATGATCATTGAACTGAGCAAAAATTCAATGTATCACCGCCGTTAACAATACGTGCGTTATAAAATTAGAAGCAAAGTTTCGGCAAAAATAAAAAAGAAGCTAAGTTAGGAACAAGCACATTGTACCAGGTTCGAGAGATTGATTGCTCCTAAATTGTTAGCAATATTCCGTGAAGCTTCGTAAAAATCAGCGAGAACCAGAGAGAAACAATGATTCGTCGAAGTGCACTTGGCTCGCTCTTGAGGCGAATAAAATCAGCGCACACGGTTTATCTTTGAACACGAAAACCGGGCCGTTCGTTGCCAACTTTCCGTGCTAGTCAACGTCTTACCATCGCAAACGCCAAGTAGCCGCAAATCTATCTGCGCTTCGATTTTATTCTCCGAGATAAACGTAAAAAAGGAAGACATCTAATTGCAATCTTGTACCTCTTTCAAACGATCTCTCTGAATAATGCAATGTACAATAACGTAAGTATGATAGCGTCGAATTTTCTTCATAATGATGTGTGTTATATCCCTGCAGAGAGAGAGGAGAGAGAGAGAGAGAGATTTAACAGTGATAGTTTCAGGAAACATTCCTCTAATTTTTTAGCAAATGTCTCTCATTCCGAAGAGTGAAATCTTACTTTCAAAGATTGAAAACTGAGCTACTCTTTTTCAAGACTGACTCGATTTCAACTCTTTAGAGTGAGATTCCGTTCAAAGAATTCAGAGAGTAAGAACAATATAATGGACAAAGTGTCAGATTAAAGAATTCATTCCTTTTATTTTTAATGTAAGAAGAAAGCGAATGAATTGGTTTCAATTTGTATAACTATCTGAAATCGTCTACGCCCAATTTTAAGTAATTGTGAAACAATGTAGAATTACGATAAAAAGGAGTTATTAATATTGTTTGAAAATCATTAAAAAAGACATTAAAGCGCGTGTTTAGTTTGCTTACAATATTACTTTAATTAACATTTTTATTTAAAATGTTATTATTACCATTATAAAATCTATTCTTTTTCCATACCCCAGAATTGAACTTTTTGCACGGTTTATCTTTCTTCTTTTTTTTTCACATTGGCTAATGTTCAGATTTCCATCAAATGTCACCTGGATATCATTTTATCCATGTTGTTCATTGAATGTTAAGGATTGACTGGAAGACACTTAGGAAATCTGAACATAGGGAAGAACCTTGGGAAGAAAAAGCTGAACAATTACGATTCACAATCTGAATTGCTCCATATGTGAAGCATCCAAAATCGGATTTTCAGGAATTATACAGGTATATGTGCATTGAAATTTAGGCATCAGGCAGGGTAAAGCAAATGAGAGAAGGAGAAAAAGAGAGAAAGACAGAAAGAGAGGGGAGTCGTACTACTTACCACCGGTTACCCCTGCAAAATGACGTAGCACATCCCTTTCACTCGGACGTATCCATCCCACCGTGTGCGTCTCGATTTCCTTTTCGCCGCGACGAAGAGCTCTCGCCGAGGGAGGAAATCGGAACTCCTCTTGCAGCACGCGGATGCAGCCTTGCACACTCCGTCCGGGCGTTAGCCGTGCGACAGAGAGAGCCCAGGCAATACGACTGAATCTCTCCTACGAATTCAGCATCCCATACGGCTAACACGCTGGACCGCCACCACCTTGCTGGGGGTAGCGCGCGCGTCATGGACAAGGACGGAGTGCCGGTCGGGCGCGCGCGCAAGATACAAATGTATAGGGTGGTGCAACTGGAAGATGGGTGATTTCCCGATGAGAAGACACATTGGAAATACCAAAAACTTCTTTCACTTCTCATGATGTCTGAAGAAGCGATTAGCTTTCTCTAGATAAACATTGAAAATTGGAAATCCGAGAAATTTTATCGATCGACTTTAGCATGTAGAATAGCATGGACAAAATTACTTGAGTTGATAAAATTTTTAATAAATTTGATGGAAAAATTAATTTAATATCGAGAATCAAAGAAATGATAGCACGAATATGACAATAAAACTTTTGTCTATTTCAGCTTATTGAAATGATTGAAGGTAATAATGATAATTCTCGAACACCGTGTACATAAATAAAGAGCGAGCGAGCGAAAGAGAGGAAGAACTGATCCAACTAGAAGCTATATAATAGAAGGAAAGAGAGAAATATAAGCTCATAGCAGAATAGGAGAGAGATCTATGTAAGGAAAGAAGCAATATAAGGACGAGAGGTGATGGAGGAAAAATTGGTAAAAGTAGAGAAAAATAGTCACACGGAACAGGTCAATGTTTCAATGTGATAAACGATACAGTGTCAATGCTACGAGGCCGCAAAGTATCACAGAGTAGAGCAGCGATTGGATGGATTTTACAGACGCTTGAAAAAAAAATTATATCAGTAGGCGATGATAGGAAAAAATATATTCGAGCGCGAGGGATGAATCCTATCTACTTAGAACGAATAGGATATGTTGAGCTTACGGCAGACAGAATCTTCAAGGTATTCAATTGAGCGAGAATATTAATAGAAGACACGGAGAATGTGGGTTAGAATAAAATAAAAGGAGTAGCTCTCAGAGAAAGAGGATTGTAAGAATCGCAGATTAGGAAGGAGAAAAAGATATGGATGATCTTAAACATAAAGAACTAAATAAATTTAAATATAAAGAAATTTATTTAAAAGATCCTAGATTACATAAGATCCTTTCTATAGTTATTATTACTACGTCAGATATTATTACGTCACGAAAGAAAGAGCTAAAGCAAACGTAAAAAGGTATAAAAAGAATGGCGAATACAGCGAATGGAAGTAATCGAGAATTAAAATATAATCTCACATCGGAGACAATTCATGTGAGAGGAAAACAGATAAAATACACAAAGAGTAGAAAAAGAGAAAGATAGAGAAGGCGCGAGATGAAAACAGTGAGACAGAGAGAGAGAGAGAGAGAGAGAATGAGAAAGAGCGGGTAAGAGACATGTTCATGTGCCCGTATTGATCTGTTCGCGCAAACTCCTGGTCCTTAGACTCCCTCCGCGGCCGACCCTCACCCCCGCTTGTCGCCACCCTCATCCTGTTTCATTCCTAGTTTCCGAATGCATGGTCCAGAGTCCTCTGGAGGTTCAACTATGATCCCGTTGTCTTCGCCGCTTGTTTGAAATCCCAATTGACGCACAACTTCCTCGCTGTCTCGCTTGATTCCGGAGGCCTATCCCAAAGTCTTTTGAAAAATCATCATTTCCAGCAGCTACTCCAATAATCACCATTTTGAGAAATATATTAATTCAATGCTAATTATCATCTCCTTTTCTTCGTATAACTATTTACAACTTCTGTATGTTATATACTGAATGATTTCTTTTCAAGGTTTTCATTAATTCAATTTTGATCAATCTCTTCTTCGGCTTTCAGGAGAAATAAACGCAGGCAACGATAGCGATTTATGTCAATAACGTGCAATTATGCAGACGTTGAAGGAATCATATTGAAAGTCACATTAAAATCACATTTCATTTAACTAGCTGATTAAATCGTATCTGCTATGCACTAACTTCTCAATTGCCTACGGTAGAATTAACTCTCATTTCATGCGAAGCTTCGCGGTAATATCTGATCGTTCTTAAATGCGCTCTTGCAAAGCTAATTGATGTAATTACCAGGCCACCTTGAAGATCCACCATGACCCTGCTCCTCGGGTCACAGCTTGACAAGGGGTTGTCTCTATAGAGGGTGCGACCGATGCACGGCGTTAACGTCGATATATCAACTTCTACGTGCTTTCATCAATAATGCAGCTAGAACTTTCTTAGTCTTAGCTGAAATTCAATTTGCAAAAAACAGATTGAAAAATAACAGAACAGACAAAGAAAATATTTATGAACTTGTGCAAACGTGCAGGATGTTTCGAATCTACTTGTATTTGTTGACGAGTTAAATTAATCTCTTTCAAAAATTGAAAATTGATAAATTAGAAGTCTATAAAATGACGTTAAATTTCTTTTAACTCGTCCCATCTTTCACGGGGAATGGAAAGAATTACGTAGATAACGATAGCGGTTTTACATCAATGAATGCGTTAACGATGTTGCGGTGGCGCGGGATCGACGAATGGGGAACAATGTCGTTTTCGTGCGTTGAACAAGCTGTATCGTTTTCGACGTTTAATTAAATGGCGGAGGGCGTCGAACAGCAACTTGACGGGACAGATATTTGGTCAGACGAAGGAAAGAGAAAGACATGGAAAAGGAAAAAGAAGAAAACAGTGACAGGAAGGATTGAATAAATATATGTTGCAATGGATCAGTGCAAACGCAAACAATTACGAGAAAGAAGAATGAAAAGTATCGAGAAGAGTTTTCGGAGACAACAAACGAGGTTTTTTTAACTCGTAGCCCTCAAAAATTCTCTCAATCCTATTAAAAAAAGAATTGCATAAAAAGATCAGTAGCGTAATTGTGAAAATGCTCTCTCCCGAATTAAAAAAAATATATAATTCTAGTCATTCTTGAATTCAAATCTTATAATCTTTATTAACGAGTGATCAAAAGGTCACGTCATAAAATAAGCAATAATTATTACATTCAGAAAACAAAGTCGCTCAATGATTCTTTAATATAATTATACATTATAGTTATTGCTTTTAGTTCTTTGTTGGATCTAAAGCTACCAATAAAGAAAATTGAGTGCTCATCGACTTTTCTGAATGTAATTAATATCGTACAATGATTACATCATTTGCTAAATATAAGCGTCAATGATAGAAACGATAGAAACTTAGTCATTATCTATTTATTAAAGTATAAAGACTTATTTGTAAAGTATTATAAGAAATTAAGTTACTAGATTACAATTTTTTTTTAATTTTCCAATTTATAGTAAACTTATAATTATTATAATATAACAAACTTATTTTAACTTTATTCTATTATTATAGTATATACGTATACTTATGTATATTCATACTTATGATACGTATACATATACTCACATATATATATATATCATTATATATAGCCAACATAAAAATAATGCTTTCATATATGTAGAAAACAATATTGAAGGAATTACAATAATAAGATTGAACTTATACAGAATTAGATTATAAAACGCATTGTATTAATTATTTTGTATTATTAAACGTATATATTAATAAGAAAAAATATACGAGATCATAAGTTTAATATATATGTATATATAAAATAAAAATAATGCATTTTGCATTTAAAATAAAGACAATATCATGGGCATAAGCAAGAAAGGGGAAAGGAGGAGCACTAATTCCCTCTAAATTCTGATGAGAAGAAACAGTTCTGAAAATCATTTTTACAGATAAAAAATTCAATACTCATTGCTTAATTCGTCACTCACGCGTTATTCATAAGAAAGTTCTCAGAATAATCTTGAAATAAGTATTTCAATAATAATAGTTTTCTGTGAATAAATTGTTGCCCCTCTCTCGATTAAAATTTACACCCATACAGAAATAATGACAGTATAAGATAGATCTAAACAGATTTTTAGAAATCTGTGGATGTAAATAGATCTATTCTAAAAAGTATTAAGTTTTTAATTGTAATTTTTGCGTCATGACATTATGAATATCTTCCCGATATTTAAATAAAGATCTGTATATATATATA
>NW_017259245.1:1411324-1419755 GCF_001594045.1 Atta colombica
TAATTATTTAAATTACTTAAATTATTTAATTATCTAATAATTAAAGTAATTTAAAAAATGCTATATTCATCTACAATTGTTCAGCCTTTCGATTATTTTCTATCCTTTTTAAAAATTTCTTGTAATTTCTCTGCGAAATTATTTTTTCGATTTTGGTGGAAAATGAACAGATCTGATCAGCATCGTCGTCACTGAAGGCACTTGTCTCTTGTTGTGTAAAATTCTATGCTCGAGATTGACGGAGGAAAATTCTGTGGCAACCTTTCGCGCTGTTAAAGTCAACATTTTCATCAAATCCATTGTTGTTCCATGTTCATCTAAAATGTCGCATAAGCACTGTATATACCACGTTCCTTCAAAGGGACTCCTCCAGGTATAAAAACCTTAAAATAACAGAGAATTACGTTGAATGTATTTATTTATATTAATTCATTAATTTATCAATATCCCCTCTTTTGTTATGTTATTTTCAGTGATTCTTTTTTCTATACTGAAAGATTATTTATTTTCCAGAAAAACTGATCAGAATTGCAAATCCAGACTTATCTAACAGATTAAATCATAAAAAAATAATATTAAATTTTATCTTAAGTAAATGTCATAATCAATATAATAATCATTCTTTTAAATACAAGGAACTTCACTACTTTGATTTTAAATCATGTAAAATGCTCAATAGATTTAAAAAGTGACTTACATCACTTTTTATTCCTTTATATGTACGTATAATGTAATTAAAATAATTTATTTTATAATTAGTTATTAAAAGTGTGCTAAAATTTTTATATCTAGTTAAATTTATTACATATATATATTATATATGCATTTTTTGCACATTTAAAATCTTGAAAAGAAATAAATTCAATTTATGTAATATTTTGTTAAAAAAAAGATTAGCTGCGTATTAACTCTTAATTCTTTTTAACAATACAAACATTACAATTGTAATATGTTTTTATTAAATAATAGCATTAAAAAATAAGTATTGTAATAGTTTCTTTAATAAAAGAAATATTAAAGTAATTAATTGACACTTACCTTCAATTGAGCTGTGAGCTAACAGAAAATCCGCGTGAATCGGAATAGAATAACTTGTAGTAACGGAATCAGTTTCCGTTCCTCTTAAAGATCGATTGCTTACTAGTTGAACACCATCATCGGATTCATCGCCTCTACAAGCCTAAACAAAAAGTTATATATATAATAATGATAAAGCGGAAATATATCGGAATATGTCGATAATTTAAAAATAGAACAAGACTCGAAAACATTAGTTTAGTGGTTGATTTACTTGGATGAAAAACAACTTAGGTTTGCCCGCAAGCGTCAAACATTTATCGGCAGCAAAAGGCTTCCAAAGCTCATTGGATTCATACATGACGTCGTTCGCGCATATTATGTCCCTCTGCAGGCCATGGGTTAATGTAATGACACAGAGGCAGTCATTATCCGTATGGTCGAGCTGACTCACTATGTAAATACAATCGCGCGAAAGTTGAATTGAATAAACACACATACATAGAAAGAATAGTTTACTAAAAAATAATTTTATTAAAAATTTAGCTAAATACGAATGTGACAAAAATTTTATTAGATTATTAAAATAATTACGTAAAACGTAGATGTTGATGACAATTTTGTAAAAGTTCTACGTAATTGAATTGGTGAATGCAGAAAGGAGAAGAGACATCAAATTTTTCAATATTAACAAAAACTATTTAAATTTAATATTAAAAAGCTTAGAGATTGAAATGAATTAATCTATAAATGTGTATATAAAGCCTATAGAGCCAGCACTGGATGAACAGATGCAAATTATAACACACTTATTCGTATAATTGTTAAAGAAAAAGAAAGATCAAGAATCGAAACATTTATGTATCTATTTATATTTAAAATTATAATTTGTTCAGCCAGTGCTGACGTATATAGATTTTATACACACATTTATATTTAATTTTAGTTGTAGTAAAAAACCTAACAAAATTATTTTGAGAAATCAAGTATGAAATTTAATATCTTTGAAACACTTATAGTTTCTGAAATGTTTATCTATTAAATAAAAATCTTAAATTTCAAATTTAATCTCACATCCCTTTTACACCCCAAGCAGAACAACAAATCATTATGATCAAAATGACTCCAAAATAATTATTAAAAGTAATTTTTCAATTATTTTCGATTTGTTTTAATGTCACATTGACGTTATTGCGACTTGTTGTTCTGCTTGGGATTCAACATTAGACTTATATATTCTCTTTGCACTCGAAAAAATTAAAAAATTTGTAATATTCCGGGAAAAAATGTTTTATATATAATTACATAAAATTATATATAATTATATATAATTACATAAAAAATTGACATATTTTATATACAATTATATATAAAATATGTCCACATAGGTATATAACATTTTTTTCCCGGGATGCTACTATTTAAAATATATATTTAAAATAATGTCTTTTTTTATATTAAATAATGGGATAATTTACATAAAATTTTTCTAAAACATTGGAGTTAAAATAGTGACTATTAAAATAGCTCTTATTCTGACTATTTTTCAAGTTCAGTCGCTGGCTATTTGAAAAGTCTTATTAAAAAGCTACATTCTAACAGGATGTTATCATGTGGTATTCTATTTTTTTAAATCTCCAAATTTGCAAGTTCTGAACTCATATTCCTTCTACACTTATTACTCATTTTCAATGTCTACTTTAAATTAGAAGCCTAAAATAAATTCTGTATTTGCACTAAAAGCGTATCAATCCGCCATTTTAAGATTAATGAACAGAAAAACTAATTTTCGAAAAAAAATTGGACTTGTCTCCTTCGGTTGCCGATTCAATTATTTTAATAATCCAAATAAAATTTCAAATTTCTATCTATTTAGCTAAATTGTTTAGTAAAATTGTTAATTCATGTCACGCAATACTAAAGTTTTGCGCTAAACAAAACAATACAGCCAAGATTTGAAAAAAGAATATAAAATAAATTAATGTAAAATGGGATAAATATTTTTACCTCTTTTTAGCACATCTTGTATTTCGGAGAATGTAAAGTCATTGTGAAGTTCAACGTCAAATCCGAGGTTTCCAAAAGTTTTTTGCAATCTTTCTGCATCCTTTGCAGTACCCACTCGTTTCAATTGTGTAGACATAGAGAAATCTTCGTGATTGAAGATTATGCACTTACCGCGATTTTTGTGATTCATATTATAGCAGTCTGCATCCTTTTCAACTGGCATTAATGCGGTAAGTTTTGGAGGACTGTTTAACAATGGCTTTTTTTCGATGCTGAACAAAAAAATTAAACGGAAAAAGAAGTGTAATTAAATACTAATAATTTCCAAATTTTAATATAAAATCTAATCCTTAGTGAAAAAATATGTTTTGATGTTAATGAATAAAACGTAGTTGGAAATATTTGTGGTGATTGGAAAACAATTGTAATAGTACCAGTGAAATTAAACGTATACAATTGTGAATATTTAACGCTTTTTAGTAATACTTTAAAATATTTATATACATTCAGTATAACTCGTTTAACTGAAAGTTTATTCAACTTCAAATTAATATTACTTTAATGATAATATTTTTATTTAGTTTACGCTTTATTTAATTATTTCTCGATCTAATATTATCACAAAAATCTATTGAATTTTATTGCTTAGTTTCAGAATTATGATGTCTCTGTAAGTTAATAAGACTTTTCTTTAGCATTTATTTCTTTATATAACGTACGTGCCGATAGCGTCGATTGTTGATAGAGGTGATATCGCCCTTTTGTTGAATTGTTCACCTTCTTGCCTATTGTTCGTCGTTCTTATTGCCTGATCATCTCGGGATGTTCCCGGAATACACAAATTATCCGTACAATGAGAAACTGATAGTGTCTAAGAAAACAATCGGTTTACATTGTAAAAGATTTATATCTTGCTTTATATAATTTTATATAATTTTATCATTTTAATTAAATTAAAAATAAAATAAATTCAAAATATCTTTCGTTGAAAAACATTAATTCTAATTTCACGTTCGAAATGCAATAAAAATAACTTAAATGTGATATACATTCGGAAACTTTTTTTATATATATAACAATATAACTCTTCTTTCTATACATTTGTTAACAATATAATTCTTTTATCGTATGTTTGTCAATAGACAATTAGATAAATTTGTTACTCTAAAATTTTATCCCTAATAAAAATAGTTTGATATTATATGTTATTCTAATTGTTATTTATACAAATATTTTTTATTTGGAAAAATAGTTATCAAGTAACGAGAATATTATTCAAATTATTATCTAAATAAAAAATTATTTAAATTTTATCAAATACTACTATACTTGTTCTGTGTATTTAGCCCTGATAAAAACGTTAATCTTAATTTGAAAACGCTTATGTATAATTTGAATTCGATCAGTACGAGAGCCTCGTAACCACAGGTCTACATACATAGTAATCTGTAGCAGTTAGAGATTTGCTCCGGCGTCGGGCAGTCGAAGATGCAAAAACCGCTAAGTACCTTTTCAAGCCGATAGAATCAATCACTGCGGAATTGGATCTTTCCCTTAGAAGAGTGAGATTAGGAGGTGAGTTAGATGATGTATTTCCTATGTTGTTATTCATTTCCGTCTGAAAATTAATCTATTAATTAATCTAATTTAAAATTGATTTTAATTAATTTATTAATGAATTATAAAATTAATTTATTAAAATGTTACTAATATTTAAATTATATTATCCTAATTTAATATTAATAAATTAATAAAATTAATGTATTAATTGAATTTATTTATTAAAAAATTCCTTTATCATACAGTAGCGTGCTAAATAAACACTAGCAGACGATTTTCAAAGTAAAATCTAAATATAATGAGAAAAAAGAAAAAAATGAAAAGAAAAAGGAGAGTAAGAACAGGCAAATAATATCAAATGTACACAAATATTATCAAAAATGTACACAAGTTTGAGCAAAACATTTTTAAATTGATGGAGGGAACTATGCTGAAATCTTTTGCTCAAAATGCTTTATTGTTTTTCTGTTTACATGCTTGCGACTATAACGAGTAAATGGCAAAAATTGCGAAATACAAATTAAAATAAGTCATATTATTAGATTAGTTAACAATTCGAGAGATAAGAAATGTATTACAGCAAACTACTTTGCTACGTTTGGTAATTATTGTTAACAATCTATCGTTAGTTAAAAAGTTATGGAAGTTTTTTCATTGTTCTTAAACAAATTAATTTAATAAAAAAAATGAAATATATCTACTGCATTGATAGATAAATTTTAGTAATGCTTCTATTTGTTATAAACAATTTATTATTAATTAAACAATTATAGGAATTTTTCTCCTTTGTAAAAGAGTCTTAGATACAATTAATTAATAGACATTGTCTATTAATAAATCAAAGAAATAAAATAAAATACTCTACAAGATTTTAATACACGTTTATAAATGGAAAAAATCTATTATATTTTAGAATTTAGTCAGTGATATAATATACAAAAGCAATTAATAGATTTTCATTCCGGAATAGGCGCATAATTTAATTAACGTTTTAATACTCTGAAAAAAGATTACTCACAATCTTAATACATATTTTTTTTAATAATACTAATGATAAATAAACATTTACTTACAATAAGTAAATATTTTTCAAAAATGATAATTAAATCAAATTAATGATTTTTGTCAACAAATAAATATATATACAGGATGAATCGGAGTAGCTGAATCAGTTTTTTATCTTACAAAAAAATCGATCTCACACCTAATTATTGACTTATACCCAATTTTTTTCATTTACAGATAAATTGCAGATAATTGCAGATAAATTGCAGATCCAGGAAATAATCTCCATTGTAATTTGAGAGATATCTCCTGGATTAAGTTATCTAGAGATGAAGAAATTAGGCATTAATCATACATATCAGATGCGTGAATATGTTGTGCGAATTGCTGAGCTCATTGAAAAAAAGACGCATTTTTAATGTCTTATAACAATTTTCACAACTCAATGTCAAACGTGCCTGTTTTCACTGAAACCAGCAATTCGCACAATGTTATCCACGCATCCGATCCGTATCATTAAGTTGTGTGCCACGTAATCAATAATTTTCGAGGGTAACTGTCTCAACTACTCTGATTCATCCTATATGTTTACATTTTAAAAATTATTTATTTAGAATCATTTAAACAAATATTTATAAAAATTTAATGCTTTTTTCAGTATAAGGACATTACGTGAAACAATTTTACTGTAAGCGTCGATCTTTTTTTTTTTTTAAATATTGTCCCATAATCTCAGTAGGTAGAACGGACTGAATCAAAAAGTCTTAAAATTTTGCAATTTTCGTAATAGCTAATAAGAAATTAATTACTAAAGTTTGTGATATAAACGTGTATACTTGCCCAATCTATTGCAAATGTAAGCGCTTATCCAGGGTATCGATCATGTAACTTTTTCTCTAGAGCGAAAACGTGAAAAGTAAAAAATGTTTATGTATGTAATATTATTTATAATGTCGTATTGCCCTTGGTTTGGCGCCGAGACACTACCGTCTCTCCTGATAAGCTGAGAGTTAATATTACTTTTTTCAGTAACTGTAACTCATAGTCAGACCTTATATTTAGACTTCCTTAAAGAGTGATTCCAAAAAAGGGCTTTTTTTCGATGGGCCCTCTTTTCAACTGAACTGTGTGTTACTTTACAATGAGATATTAATTACAAAGAAGTTTTAAGTGGAGATGACAATTGTTATCATAGCTGAAGAGGATGTCATGTGTTATTAGATATATTACGGCTGCAAAAATCCGATTTTTTTTTTTATATTCAAAGCGTCATTTATGTAAGATTGCAGTAGTGTGTTCGGCCACAGCTATATACTGAGCTATATACTGAAGTGGAAAGCATCGACATAATACTAGAAGGAGCATGCGGCGAAATCTCTTTGATCTTTCGTCTTGACGGACCTAGAAAGAATAAGATAGCTAAATGGGCATGAAACTCTCTTTCTACTCTTATTGACCGAATTATGTTTCAGGACAGGGAGGAGTGTATTCTTTAAAATTATGAGTCATCCTGTTCTGACTGGTGCTAACGCAGTACGATAATTCTAAATTTATATTATTAATTATTAGATACAAAATAAAACTTGAAATATTTCCACGTGTATTTGTGCAAAGTAACACTCTGAGCACAGAGTGTTACTTTGCACTTTGTAACTTAATGCCTCAGGGTTCTTGATTACATGATTCACTATTATCCCCATAATTCTAATTCTATCTCTTTCTAGATCTGCAATGGTTTCGACTCATAATGCTCCGTCTTGTACTATATGTCGATGGTGGCAAGTACAGATTCTTGCATAACGCATAATACGTAAAAAATGTATCAATCAAAATCCTTCATTTTCTTCTTTTCCATAAAATAAAAAACTCTGATTGGTTGAATTTCTTATGTCTTATGTATTATGCGTTATGCAAAAGTCTGTGCTTCCCGCTTGAGCCTTCTCTATGCTAACATTGGAGAGAAGCATTTAACTGCGTCTAACGAGAGTAATAGCCATACGTGATGAATTAGACGTCTGTCTCACTTTAGTAATAGTACGTAAATAAAGTGAAACAAACGTATCACACTTAAAGCTCACTGATTCATCATACGAATGAGCGTTCTTCTTAAAAGCTTCATAAAATCCCGGACTTTGCAAATCTATAATGATAATTTGATAACGGATTTCGATTTCACTTCCCCTCCTAGCTCTAAAAATAATTGTCATCTCAATTTGAAATTTCTCTGTGATATTAATGTCTTATTATAAGGTACATTATAAAGTATTTGAACACAGAGTTTAGTCGCAAAATCGAGGGTTCGAAAACGGTCGATTTTTGGGAATACTCTTTAATAGATATCCAATAAAATAATTCGTAGAATATCTGAAGATAAATTTTAAAGGAAACTTTAAATATAAGGCCTGACTATAAATATGGACAATTAACAAATTACAAATGGGCTTTAGAAATCGGCGCTATAATAATTGCGCGTTTATTTCGATTGTTTTAAACCAATTCTCTATAAATAATATATTTGTCGAACGTTTCGGCTAACGTCTAGCCTTCATCAGCGCAATGTATTACATAAAATTCATAAAAATCTTCATTCTGTGATTACACTCCGACATCAAATTTCCTATAACCAGTTATAAATGGGATAGTTAACGATATTTGACCTTAAATATAATAAATGAATATTAGAGTTGAAAAATATTAAAAAACTTACAGGAATTGCTGTGGAGATTTACCTCAGGAGTACGTCAAATAAAAATTAGTTCTAATACCATAATTGTTGTAACGCAAATTCTTTTACTCGTGAATTAAAATTTAAGACGAAACGATGATAATTAAATAAATATTA
>NW_017259245.1:1419855-1433205 GCF_001594045.1 Atta colombica
ATATATTATTTTTAATTATAGATTTTTAATGGTCAGTCAAATAACAAAAATATTTTATAAGTATAATTAAAGCAAATATAAGTATATGAAAATAAAAATCGGAGCGTAAATCGGATATAATGGAAAAATAACAGAAGTGTGAACGAAACTTCCAGAAGCCGAAAATTAATAAAAGAAGCATTTAGAAGCTTCTTTCACATTTCATTGTTCCAATTTTCGCCTTTTAAAAGTTTCGTTCATGCTTCGTAACGTCGAAATCATTAAATCGACGTTAAATCGATGTCAATTCAATGCTGATTTAATGATTTCGACGTTGAATCGACATCGATTCAATATCAATTCCATTATTTCTCACTGGGGCTGTGTTTCCAAACTTTCTCTCCGAGGAAGATTTTACTCTGTATGCTATAGCATATGTTACGTGTACTGTTCGAGTAAAATTTTCCTCGGAGAGGAAGTTTTGGAAGTAGCCCAAGTAACGTTTAGAAATATATAAAGATACACAGAGAGAAGACAATAGAAGACAAAAGACTACTGGATGCGGTTTATGCCATATCTGCCATATCAGATGGAACGACTTGCGATTATTTCTCTCTATAACACTGTGTAAAGAAATATTAAAGAATCTGGAGACACGTGCTTCCGCGAACCCTTTTGTGTATATTATATACAAAAGAGAAAATATGATACAGCTAATAAATTGAGAGATCCAAATATAAAACGAAAAACTACTTTCGGTTAAACTGTTCATTCCTAGTATTTCTTTTTCCTGAAACACAAAATTACTGCAGTATCTTACCTCCATTTTTTTCTCAATTTCTTTCTTTTTATTAGAGGATTGTCTCGCATTTCCATTGACTTCATCAAAATACGCATGTATACTGTCACGAGTTATACAGCGATTTTTAAACACTTTCTTCAACAACATATAACATTTATCTTCACTTTTTCCTAATTCAATTAAAAACTCGAGAATGTTGATTTGTTTTACTTTTTCCTTGAATGTTTCCATGACTCCGGCGTTGATTGCGAACACGTCTACTTCACAATCAAACGGTCATAACTTGTGGTTTAAAAATTAAAAATAAATCGTATTATAACGATTATTGTATAGTAAATTAAATTATATATCACAGATCTATAAAATTTACGACCGAACACTGAATTCTTCCTAGATCAGCTTGGCTGTTTCAGTATTAAAACTGCAATAAGACTGCGACGTATTTTCTTGAAACAGCACAACGAACACTAACACAGATTACACATGTATGAAGGGAGGAGAGGAAAGATTTTTTCTAATATCCTTCGTCATGGAAAATGGCCTGGGTTAGCCAATCAGCTTCATCCTCCGCAGGTACTGCTCAAACTAAAGGATTTGCCGATTTTCGATTTACTTTTAGCTTGATTTTCGTCCATCTTACTCTATCCTGCGCAATCTAGCTGTCATTTAGGGCTACTGTAGACAAAATTTTTGTAACAGTAACCATAAGACGTAAACTTAAGCCGATAATAGGATATTGTTCTAGATCTACGTAATCTAACGGAAATAGAAGTAGCAATAAACTTATCTCTAAGACAAATGTCAACCGGTTGAAATTTGCCTTATGAATAAGTTTACTGCTATTTCTATTTTTATTAGATACGTAAATGTAAAGCAATATCCTAATCCTAATTGACTTCCCTGGTAATAAGCTCATTTTGTCAAAGTAACGACAAAATGATGTCAGCTTGTTACCATTGGTTTAAGTTTACGTCTTACATTACGAAATTTTGTCTGCGGTAGCTCTAATGCCCGTTTCCACTAATGTAGATTAACTTTAATCTCGGTTCAACTTATTCTATTCTAAAGATTAGAAAAAGACGAAGAATAAGTTGAATCGAAATTAAAGTTAATCTACGATAATAGAAATGGGCATTAGACTGATCGGCATTTTAACTTTATAATATAATATAAAGGATAAAGCCTGTATTGTAATTATGTGTATATCGGTCATTTAATTTTTGTCTTTCTACTGTCTTGATCTCTCTGCATGTATATGTATAAAATTTTAAATTATAATTATTTTATTTTCATTATTATTATTATTATTATTATTATTATTATTTTCATTTTTGCGAAAAAGATATATTTTTTTTAAATATATAAAAAATTATTCAAATAAAAAATAGAAATCTCTATTTACTTTTAGAACCGCGTTAAATTATATTCGAGAGTCTTTATTGTTTTACTGTCTAATTTTATATAAATAAATTCTTCTATCATTCTGCTTATAAAAATATTTAGTTAAATTTAAAATTGATATCACTATTTTAAAGATCAACAAATATATTTTATGTTATCGTTTATTATGTTAGTTTTATTATAACGATGATATTGCAATTGTATATATACTGAGTTTATTAATAACAGTATATCTAGGAAATATTAACTGAGAGCATGCTTATTTTATTAGAAAGAAATTTTACATCGACAGCTATATGTAATATTAATATTGATCTTGATAATATTAATATTCATATTAAATCACATACATTTACAAAATCTCTTTTATCTATCATCAGAGCAATCTGTAAATAAAGCAGTGATCGATGATGAAATCAGAATAACGGAAGCTATCGATGCAACAAAGGCCACAAGTATCGCAGTATGTTTGAGCTACTAAATGCTAACTTATGCTCGTTTCCATCAATGTAGATTCCATCAATGTAGATTAATTTTAATCTCGGTTCAACTTACTCTTCGTCTTTTTCTAGTTCTAAAGATCAAAAAAAGATAAAGAGTAAATTAAACCGAGATTAAAATCTACGTTGGTGGAAATGAGCAAGTTAGTCATCCTTTTCGAATAGATTAGAGAATAAAAATTTCGCCAAGTGATAGTGAAACAAGTGACCGTTATCAATGATTCAGATCGTCATTGACACAAGTATTGATACTTATATTCTATGTATTTAAATTTATATAGAGTGATTCACTTCTTTTGTCATTTTCTAATGATTTTTTAAAAATCAATACGAATTTTCTTTGTACAGAAAGAAACATTAAAAGAGAGTTTACTTATAAATTTTATTTAGCATAATTATTTTGAAATATACACATCGCAAAAGAAAAAAAAAAGACGCGAACAAAGAGAAGCATAGATCTTTGTTTTAAATGAATACAATTTAAAAGATGTAAAAAAAAAGAAGTTCTTTTATAGAAGTTTTTTAGAAATTGTTAGTAGATACAAAAATGATTTTTCACACAATATATTACATTGATTTTCAATCGAGATAATGAATATATAAAGCTCAGCATACCATAAAGGTTAAAGTTTATTTTACAATGTTTTCTTGTTTCCTGTTTTTATTTTTTACCTTTTGTTTTTTTCTTCTTTGCATCCATTTTATCGACAATTGTATTTCTTATTACATATTTCTCGTTTCTTTTGAAGTTCATTAACTTTTATCTCGGGCGATATAAAATAAAAAACCGGACAAAGAGCAAAAAAACAAGATGTAAATAATAGCAAAAAGCAAGAAACAAGGAAAAAGCATCGTAGAATAGACTTAATAGATATGTCAAAATTGTTTCTTCAACTGTTGATTTTAAATAATTAATATTGAAAAGAAATATTACAAAATATTTGTAAATAGAAATATTTTATTTTGATTAAGGATTTTGAATTATTTAATATAATTGAAAATTCTCTCAGCGCAATTAAAGTAGAATTTAAATATTATTAGCTATATGTCGTATTCTTGATCTATTATTTCAAAATTGATATGTCTGATAATAAAATACTGCATTCATTAATGTAAAATTATTTCGATCAAAGTAATTATTTTATACATGCTTGCAATTAATAGTATATGAAAAATAATTTTATCAATTTTGCAGAACTGCTTTCATCATGCGCAGTTTTCAACACTTTAGATTAAGGGTATTCCAATATATGATAGATTTTTTTTGTGTATGCGCTTTTCCACAACCAGGACTTTTATAATTCTTGAAAAGAAATGTACAAAATACTAAGAAAATACTAGATAGTATATACATTGCATGTATATAGATTTTTTGTGTATGTTTCTTTTCAAAGAATAGAGATCCTAATTGTATAAAAGCAGAAAATCTGTTTCCTTTAGTTCTTTTTATGCTCTGGTAATTTTTTACCTGCGGCACCTTAACTTCAGTAGACTCAGCTTCGTCAATTGCCGAGGATTCCATAGTGTGAAAGAGAGATTCCTAAGACACCTCGAGATCACTGCGAGCAACAGCAGATCCTTGTCAAAAGTTTTGCGAATACGTCCGAATCGCGTCAGAGAAACAACTGTGAAAATGGTCAATCTCGACTGATAAACTTTAGATACCATTCGTATATAATTATCGAACTCCTACCAGACGGCCGACTTATCGGACCTTATCACATTTGATTGTTATCGTGTCTGCTATCCGTCGCGAGCGGCTAATAGAAACGTGATGTTTATTCGCGAAACCGCAGGAACTTTGTACGTCACGTCGCAGGATGTTCGTGGTTGCGCAGTATTTGGGAACCTTGGAAAGGTCGCTGTCGTAAACAGTACACAGTTGGACAATTTATATTAAATTTATCGCATTGTCCTAAATGATCCATTCAAATTTTTGTGTTAATTTAACGAAAGATGAATGCATGTTAGAAAGTAACACAAATATTATGTAAAAATATTAAATTATTTTTATGTTATTTGGTCACTCATAAAAATTTATTTTAATACTGTGAAATATTGAATATCAATTTAATACGAAATTTATAAATAACATAATAATTTAACATAATAATCATATTTATTACGTTAAATATTATTATTTAGTTGATATAACATATTATATGTTAAATTAACACTCGAATATGTTAAAAATTCAACATAAAATTTTTTCAACATAAAAAACTTGAGTAGATCATCTAACACAATATAAAATTATTATTTATTATATAGGATTGTTATATTATAGTTTGTCATCATTTAATTTTAGCCAAGTACTCCACAAAAGGCACAATACACCTGTTATATCATTTTATCCTTGTCGTTTATTTAATAAGAATAAAATGTTCTTTACGTGGAACACAGCATTTATTTATACTTAATCTTTTTTGTCAACATTTTATAATAAATATATAAGTAAATATAGTCTATTTTATGTACTTACAAAAATCGTATAGTTTTAGTATGTCTCTTCATTTTTGAGAACTTTCGTAAAAAAATTTTTTTTTAAAAGATTGAAAAATATTTTGATTATTTTTAAAATTCCTATCTCTACAATTCAATTAAATCACTTTTATGATGAAAAGAAATTAATTAATTCTTTATTTTACATATATAAAATATTGTCCCTAATTAATTCAATTTCTCTTTTCAATAGAAAAAAAATTATAATTTTTTATATTAATTTTATATTAATTATATACTTGTATTATTAAAATATTATAGAATTGTCACTTGAAAAATTAATCAGAATCATTTAATCAAAAGATCCCAGGCAAATTACGTCATTTGTCGTTATTTTGACGTCAAATAACGTCATTTTGACATCAGCTTGCTATCAGGTGATGTGATCCATTTAACAAATTGCAAATACTTCGTTGACCAATTGAGAAGAACGAATTTTACAAATTGATCAATCAAAGAATGCTTTAAATTTGCAGCGTGAAATGGATCGCACCCAAAGTCATTCCTAAGGCGGTATTCATAATCGATTTTTATTTCAAAATCGTACTTAAGTAAGTTGCCTTAAGACATTAATGCAATCCTCTGATTGATTCGCGACTTCTTAAGACCGTACTTAAGACGGTCTTAAATATAGGATCTGACTATGAATACTGGCCTAAGCAATAAATCATTGATTCTGCCAAGTTATTTTTACGCGCTGCATTTCAGAAAGTCCCGCGGCCGCATGTGTCTAAAAGTTGAACGCAATTGGTTGCCAATCATGCTCAACGAATCATGACTTATGACGTTTTGCGCGAAGCTACCACGCTATCTATTTTGTACTGAAAATGACGCACAGTCTCAGTGTAATTGTTTTTTTGGAATTGTTTCCAACTGAAAGCTTGTGAATTGCGTCTGATCGCGTCTTTAATCAATTCTGTCATTATGTATTTTTTGTTGATTGGTCTCTCCACTTCCAACTGAAAAATTTTGAGTGTTTTTCTTCCCCTTTTAGAATAGTCCAGCACAGAATCTCATAGTTATAAATGTATAATGTATCCTAGCTGGATAGATTTTTTCTCACATCTTTTACTAGTGACCTGAATTTTTTCGATTTTCTCTCTTTACAAAAAGGTGATAAGCAAGAAAAAAGCCTTTTTTTTAGTGTAGAATTATGGTCTCTTAATCGTAACAAGAGTCCGAAATAGAACTAATTGTGATCTCATTCCCATTGTTTTGTTCCGAGGTAATCAGATATTCTGACCATATCCGTGCATTGTGCATCCAATCGTGCTCCTATTGTATTAGCTGCCATGTATATACAGGTATAGTAATGTGACGAAACGTATTTTAAAGCATCCTATAAATTGCGCATTATCTTTCTATTTTGCGTCGGAAACATTATATCTAGATAATATTGTAATTAGATATTATATTATGTCGAATTTATTTTAAGTGCAAAAGGTATCATGTTGTATATCTACAGAAAACAAATCTTTAATATCATATCAGTAGTCAGTTTCATCTGTTATTCTTTTTTATCGAATTTTATATAGGTTATATTTCAAAATTCACTACTTATGCTGACGATTAGTGCACGTAACATAGATTTTTTGCCTTGTAATAAAATTTGTATATTTTATCTTTCAAAATAGTCCTTTATAATATCAATATACTTCATACATCTTTGATATAAAAACACTCAAAACTAACTTTTAAAGTTTATTGTTAGAATATTGTTCAAAGCGTTTGTGATATTTTTCCAAATGTCTCCAACATCTTAAAAATGTTTATCTTTGGTCATGTTTTTTAACTTCGAAAATAGCATGAAATCTGAAAAGATCAGATCTGATGAATAAGGTGGTGTGACTATTCTCAATAATTTTTTTTTGGCAAAGAAAATTGTATGACAACATTCCTAAGCATAAAAATATCACGAAACAGTTTGTAGCTAATAAATTATTGAGATGAACTACCTAATTAATTAGATTTGACTTCTTAGATTTCATGTTCTCATAGCTTATGATGAAAGGTAAGCATTTTCAAGATGTCAAGGATAAAGAAATGTGATGAGTGTTCTGAATAACATTCTAATTATGTACCTTAAAAAAGATTTTCAGACTTTGTTAAATGTAGAAAATGTATTGATGTCAATTGGAGACTACTTTGAAAGATGAAATATAACATTTTATTATCTTTTTATTGCTGCAATTCGAAAACTTTATTGTCAGATTTTGTATATATATTTATTCATTTTTCAGTGGTACTTATACTAGAGAAGATCTTGATTTTAATAAAGCAACTGTGATCGCAGCAATGTCTGTCATGAACCAACACGTTGCAGTGAATCCTTGTCTCAATACTAATGCGACGCTTGGAATAGATAAAGCATGTTTTAGCATTCTGAATGAATATAATAGATCTTTTACATTGTATTCTCATTTAGCGGATTGCTATCTGGTACGTACTTGATAAAATAAAACTATTGAGTTTTGAATGAAACATTAATTTTTTTATTTAAACTGTTAACAATTATCCTTTGCTTTTGTAGTGCAAAGATGTTCCACGGGCTTTTTTACCAAAAGGAGAAAATACCACGTTAATTGTACCTACGAAATTTCCCTTGCACATATTTTACAAAGATAAGCTTGAAGAATGGTGTCAGTAAGTAACAAAATACAAGTTCTATGATCATTCTTATTTATCACATCTTTTACTAATATAAACGTATACAATTATTATTATTGTAATTATTATACTGTCGTTTGTTTACAGCACAACGTATAATTTTAAAGAACATGGAAGTTATGGATGGAATATTTCTGCGGAGCAACTTTGCTCGAACATTTATACCATTCGTGAACCGATCAACAGTTATCTTCGTAAGCCAAAAAAATTACATCAATTTTTTTAATTTGATTGAATGCATAAAGCTCACTAGTGCATAAAACATTGTACATTAATTTAATCTGAATCTAAAAGTGAAATGCAAATATTTTGAATAAAATTCATATTTTACCAAACAGAATAAAACATATTCAGGTATAATAAGGATTATGCTATTTCTATATTTATATTAAATATCTTCATGTCACATTTTTATCTTTATTTCATTCACGATGATTTTAATGTTTACGAGTACACAATAATGCAATTCAATCGAATTCGCTATTAGTCTTAATTTCTGGAGTGTCAATGATTATTTTTCTTGCAGCAATATTTGCAGCTTTTATGGTGTTTGTTCTGCTAACTATTTTGTTTGCTACTGTTAAAGTTATTATACGTGTGGTAAAGGGAAAATTATCTCCAGATAATGTACACGATGTAAGTGTACAAATGTATATTATGTGATTATGTGTGCTATACTTTATATTAAGATTAAGCTTGATATTATTAATTCAAGATTTAATATATGCTTTCAGGATTTGGATGAGCTTCAAGAAGCGGAGACGGCAAATATAATGATTAGGACAAACAGATCTAGTACTAGGATCCGTTCAGTCGATACATTCCGAGGGTATCTTCCTTTGCATGTGAAATGATTTAACATACTCTTAACATCATATATTATAACGAAAATCATTTCAGGATTGCTATATTATTGATGATATTTGTCAATAATGGCGGTGGCGAGTATATGTTTTTCAATCATAGCGCATGGAATGGTCTGACAGTGGCCGACTTAGTCTTACCTTGGTAAATTATCTGTCCCCTTTTGCATTTCATGTATATTTCGTTCTACTGCTGTTACACTCTTACATTGCAATTTCAGGTTTGCGTGGATCATGGGATTGTCGATCACTATATCAAAACGATCAGAGCTTCGTGTGTCAAATTCACGCGGAAAGATTATTTTGCGTTGCCTGCAGCGTACAATTATTCTCATACTTCTCGGATTGATGTTAAACTCGATTTATGCAAAGTCGCTAGATGATCTTCGATTTCCTGGTGTTCTTCAGTTGCTAGCTGTTTCGTACTTCATATGCGCCACTATTGAGACTATATTTATGAAGACGCATTCTCAGGTTTGAATTTTTTTTTCTTTATATAATAACAAAGTTACGTGTCTACAGTGGATCAATAATAGTGATAATTAATAATCTCTTAGGATGACGTGTTACAGTTCGGTCGATTTACAGTCCTGCGAGATATCTTGAACAATTGGGCACAGTGGTTGATCATTTTAGCGATTATGACGACGCATATGCTAATCACATTTCTCCTGCCTGTCCCGAATTGTCCAACAGGATACTTGGGACCCGGTGGTTATCATCATTTCGGAGAATTCGCTAACTGTACTGGAGGCGCAGCCGGTTATATAGACAGAATTGTGTTTGGCAGTCATATGTACTCCAAAACACAAAATCCTGTGTATGGTACCATCTTACCTCATGATCCTGAAGGTATGCATAACATATTTTATTTTTTCCAATAAAAGTTTTATAAATTTTGTATATTGAAATTTATGATCAACGTGTCACTTACAGGTATAATGAACACTATATCTATAATACTTGTTGTGTATTTGGGTGTCCATGCTGGAAAGATTTTATTGCTTTACTACCAATGCAATGCTAAAGTAATACGCTGGTTACTGTGGTCATTTGTTACCGTAAGTTCCAATTTTTTTTTATTCTACATAATGGCAACAGAAAAAAAATATATTTATACGATTAATAATAATCGATATTGATATTCAGGGTCTCATTGCTGGAATATTATGTGACTTTGACAAAGAATTTGGAGTAATACCAGTCAGCAAGAAAATGATGTCGCTTTCATTTGTTTTGACAGTATCCTGTTTTGCATTTTTATTATATGCAATCTTATATGTCTTTGTCGATTATAAACAATATTGGAGCGGTGCACCATTCAACTACGCAGGTACATGCTATCTAATACATATATAAATTTCTTTTTCCTGTTGAATCTTTTTTTATCTCTTTTATCATACAGTGTTCAAATATGTATTTCATTTTTTATGCATTAACTGCAACTAAAATGAGTTTTACATATTTTTACTTTTATATTTGTTTTAGGTTTGAATCCAATTATTCTTTATGTTGGGCATATTGTCACCAAGGGCATATTTCCATGGGCTTGGACACTGTCACATGCTACGCATTGGTCAGTTCTCGCTATGAATTTGTGGACCACAACGTTATGGGGTGTTATTGCATATTGGTTATATTTAAAAGACATTATTATATCTGTTTAAAATTAATAATGTCAAAGATATTATTAATGATTTTATCGTAAAGTATCATAATCCTGTGTTTAAGGGATTGAGTATTATTACTAATTGCTACACTTACATTATTGTTAATGCAGATATATATATATACTTGCTTATGAGACTGTATGATTACGAAAACAAAATTTTTAAAATAATATGTTAAATGATAAATATTTGTCGCTCTTATAATAAATTGTTGATTGATAAATGTTGTAAAATATAGAAATAACGCAATTTTCATTTTATTATGTATTAACTTTCTAAATAAAATTTTTATAAAATTTATTGTGTGTGAATGATTTTTTATTTTTAACATATTAATTTAACAGAATTTTTTTTTATTTTACATTGCAAAATAAATAATACATAAAATATATTTGTATATGACAATAAATTATAAATAGAATTATATAGAATTATAAATAAATTATAAAAAAAAAATCTTTTTCCATTTATATATTTCTGTCTTTTGGATCTTTATAGGGTAAACCTAGGAATTTGAAAACGTCTTCTTCCGATGTAATTTTTTCAGCTTCTCCTGGACGACCTGAAAATAATCTCTTATAACCATGAAATTTTTTGAATTGTTACATTTATGTATTGTTTCTCGATCATACTTTACCTTCGATTGTAAGACGCTTTAATGCATATTCATTCAAAGTATATTTCTTTTCCAATGCATGAGCTCTCATATTCTTGTTGAACAGATCACTCCCAGTGAAATAAAGTATGGCGCAATAATATTGATCGTGAAATGTAAGACGTATGTCTAATCTTCTGAAAGGCTTGCTTTTATCTTCTGGTAACTGACATATTCCCTGCACAAAGATGATATATAATTAAAAATGTTTTCCTCATTTAAGCGCTTCTTAGTCCTATTTTAATATACCATAAATTTAGTAGAACCAAGAGATATTGTATCTGTAATCAATTTTTTCTTTTCAAGACACTCAATAATTGTTTTCAATGATACAGCCTTCTTTTTTCCATCTTTTACTTTTGATATATAATCAGGATGAGTTATAAGAACATCGATATCTCCACTTTCCTCTTTGCCACGTCTGTAACTCCCACAGATAGTTATGAGATAAGCACTGTTTAGTTCCTTGATAGCATTCTTCAATATCTTCTCTATCTGTGCAATTTCTGCTCTTGGTATTTTCTTCTCAAAGTCATCAAAATACCTACAAGAATTTGTTATGTATTGAAATATATGCAATGTCAACAAATCAATTTCATACTTCAATCCCAGTTTCTGATGATGCGTAAGCTTGTCTTGATGCTTCTTAAGATCTTCCAAAGTTTTGATACCAGCTTCCACTAATTCCTTTGCTTTAGCAGGACCTATGCCAGACACCCGAGCTAATAGACTAATAGCGATATTAATATCATCTTTCTTGATCTGAAAAAAGAAAATATATATAGAAAGATTCACATATATATTGAAATTCTTATTTCAAGATTGTACATCTTCTAGTTTTTGCAGTTTTCCAGTCTGAAGAAATTCATCTATCTTCTTTGCGATTTTTACTCCTATTCCAGGTAACTTTTTCGCCTCTTCTCCACTCTTAACTCTCTCCGTCAGAGCACTTAATGTTCCAGCAGCTTTGCGATATGCATTGTATTTGTAAACGTTCTTGCTGACATTACGTTCATAATCTGCCAGTTCTGCAAATAGATATCTTATCATATATCTTTTGCGTATTCTTACAATACAAATCTAAACAAAATTATATTCCTTTTTCTTGTGAACGAAAAAAATCATTTTACAATATACAAAAGGAAATTACTTACCCATCAAAAAATCACACAGGTCATGATTTGGATTGTTCGCATTGCCTGTGGCCTTTCTTTTACCCATTATGCAGAAAAGAACACGATTTAAATTTCGTGGAAATAATCGATTCAGTTTGTCACTTCTTAATTTGACGAATATTTACTGCGACGGAATAACCTTTCAAGGTTACTGGCGTATTGACAGGCGAGAATGTCTTTGTGCTTAAAGATCAAAAGCGCCATATCTATAAGATATTCATGCACTATGACTGTTATTTCAAAGTCTTGAATGTCAGAAAATATTGATACTATTTGGAGCTAATCGAACTGATGATAGCTGATTGGACTGATTCAATTGTACAAATCTTTCTGTTCAAAAATGTCAAACGGTTCCATTTCCTGAAATTGAATTTTCTGTGAAATTTGGATTATTATTATTAAAATATACTTAATATTCATTAGTATTCATTCTTTTTTATACGATTATGCCATTTTGATTCCTTGTAATTAGTGTTATAATTATTAGGAGTGTGATTTAGTTTTGAGGATTTTGCGTATTGTCGAAGACTATTATCGCAGCTATTTCATGATATTTAGCCGTTTACTAATAATAGACGCAGTAAGAATCATATTTGTACTATTTAAAAAATAGAAATTCTTAAAGAGCATTTTTGACACGTGTTACTTTTATTTAGAAAGAAACGACGCCTGAAAATCATAGAATTCTGAGAAATTTATGTGATGTTGCTCCATCAATTGAGATATGTGAATATTGATTCAGGTGATTCAAAAGTGGCGATTTCAATGTTAACGACAAAGATCGCTCGGGGCGATCAAAAAAGCTAGAAAATGCAGCTTTACAAGCGTTATTTATATTGGAAGAAAATCCAATACAATCCACTTCAGAACTCGCCATACAATTAAATGTTGATCGTTACTAAAAACAGTTTACAGGATAAAAAATTGTAGAAAACGGAAGAATATTTTAATTAAGATTCGTTCATTATCTTGTTTAAATAAATCAGTTTTTGAGAAAAAAAACTCAAAACTAAATCACATTTCCTAATAACATAAATTAAAAATGAGTTTTATAGACTTAGAGTATCTGTTAACTTTATTACAAATTTTGACAGAAGAATATTAAATTATATTAATATTTATTATAATATTATAAT
>NW_017259245.1:1433305-1433834 GCF_001594045.1 Atta colombica
ATGAAAGATTAAATTTGTGTCTCAGCACATTTATTTCAAATATTGCATGTATACAGATTCACGAAGAAATATAAATCGATTTATAATACATTCTTGCTCAACAATTCTTCCTTATATTTTTATATTTTATAACATGATATATAATAGAATCTTTTATTTATTAACTAAGACAGCATAATGATAGATTTTTTTCTATTGTCTTATTGACATGGTGATGTATTAAGCAGGTTTTCTTCTTTTATATATTACATAGAAGAAATCATTTAAGTAATAGTGACGTTCGAATACCGCCACATTAACGTTTGGCATATTGTATTTATGTGTATGTGTATGTGTGTGTGTGTATAATTTCTGAAATTCATTTAAATAACTATATATAGTAGTTCAACATCTTAACATTCAGATCGCAGCTGGTGCTTCGTATTCAAAAGTAATGTATCTAACATAAATGGTCTTATTTCCAATCTTATTACACACGCGCGCGCACACACACACACACACACACACACACACACACACACACACACAC
>NW_017259245.1:1433889-1439021 GCF_001594045.1 Atta colombica
CACACACACACACACACACACACACACACATAAAGATTTCAGAATAAAACATCGAGATTCATCAAGAAATATCGCTATGTAATATTCTTATGCCACGCTGGCTTTAAGACTGAGGAAGATGATTTAGAATGCCGAAAAACAATACAGAATTAAATTCAGATATAATAATTTGAACGCTCTTACAAGAACTTACTATTTACCATTTATCTATTCTTTGATGATAAGATTTTCTTAAAATTGTAAGTCATTCGAATTATAATTCGAATTATAATTCAAATTATAATTCAAACATTATCAAGATGCCTAAAGCCAGCGCTATTATTCGATAGAATATTTGGCATGCTTTCAGTCATGTACGACAATGTGTGTGATTAATATTTAAAGCAAATAAATATATATTCATCATAAATAATTTTATAGAAAGTAAGATTTATAGAAAGTCTTAAGAGAAAGAAATTCTTTAAGTGTCCTGCTTTGGAGATCTAAGATTTTTGACATTCAATGAACAAGATAATATCATTTAGAGATACAAATCAACAAAATTCTATCTTTCTCGACATTCAATGAATAAAATAAAACATTTGCATCAATTTGTATCATTAAGTACTCTAAGTTTCATTGTAAGTTATTTCAACGTGGCAGCTAATAAACGTTATTCCAACGACGGTCGAAGAATCATGTAATCTGGACGGATCTTGGTACCTAATCACAACGCTAAGTTAATTCACTTGAATGCATAAGTACTTTTTTTTAAACCCTACTTTAAACAGGAGGTAAACGATTATAAGTTGCATAGCTTTTTACGCAACAACCTGAAACGAAAAAGCAAATGGCAAGTACAACGACTAATATACCGATAAATATATAAGCACGTAGCAGCGGGAATCTGTCTGGTAACCACAGAATTGTGAATTCAACGGTCTTCTCTTGAGTATCTGCAATATATATATATATATATATATATATATACACACACACACACACACACACACGCACGCACGCACGCACGCACGCACACACACACACACACACACACACACACACACAGACTGATGTAATTATAACCGATAATAAATCTCGAGAAATTTAACATATTGAAAAATCTATACCTATATACGCAAGCCCGTAACCCATGTGTGGCGTACCCATTCTATAGGAACAGGTGGGTATTTGTATTTCGTGAATATCTCCTACATCCATTCTTAATTGGTACAGAAGCGTTTCATAAGGTGACAAAATCCAAACATCGCTTAATTGATCTGTTGCCGTGTCCAGACTTATTTGCATCGCTTTGTGTTCGTGCGCAGTAAAAATGACTTGCGGCGATAACTCTTTGATTACCTATAAGATCAGACAGTGATAATTCAAGATAATACAGGATAAATCATCAAGAGTTTCTCTTATTTTATAATAAAAAGTACATTTTGTACGAAACTTCCAGGCGTAAACAGCAAAGGTACATGGCTAAGAATAACATTAGTCGTATTTCTTTCCGCGTAATCATTAAGAAATGCATCTTTCGGCGCTTCCGGCATCGTGCGTGTCAATCTATTTACCTAAAACAAAATATTTACCAATTTATCTCATAAACAAAAGATATCTAGAAGAGATTATATCTAGAAGATTTGCATTTACTTTGAAAAAGGTAACAGTCTTGTACACTAAAGTGTCTGGCTGAGTATATGCGAAATTAAATCTCTTGTGAATGTTGGGAGAAACACGATCGTTCTCACCTCCAATATCATTGTCGCCTGGTAAATAAATTTTCTAAAAAAAAGACAAGACTAGCAATAAAACATAGTTTTCACAAGAAAGGAAAAAAGAAAATTATCTAATTAAAATAAAATACCATTATGTCATCTGGCATCGAAAATATTGAATCTAATCTCCTCTTGTACTTTTCAAAATCTTCTGCATTAGCTATATGACCTTCATCCATAAGATCACCTAAGAAGGCAATAACGTGCGGCTGAGAAAATTTTAATGCTCTCGAGAAAGTCTTCTCTAAATACCTGTGCAACAAATTACAAATGATCTGTAAGGCTTTCTATTCATTACATCTATTGATTACAATAAAATTACTAGATGTTTTGCTGATCATACCTATCACTATCCCATCTTGCTATCCATGAACCAAAGTAATTCTCATATTTTTCCCCGAGTATTTGAGGATCTGCGACAAGAAGAATCTTGACGCACTCGGAACATTCGCGCATGGTCCACTTGAGCTTTTGTACTTCATATACGAGAAATTCATTGTAAAATATTGTCACAAGAACAATGATACCAATTGATATTACTCTGTGCTTCAACCTGTTTAATATAAATTATTAATCATTTATAATTTTATTTTTTATACATTATATTGAAAAGTAACTCTTAGATCTTGTAACTGTTGCAAAACAAAAACAACAGTCATTGCTAGTCACTTTATATGATCACGATCCATTTTATATCAATTGATAAAATGTTTAAACAATATAAATAAAACAATCTTTTTTTAAATTAAATTTTGTTTAATATATTTTTTTATTATTAATAACTTAATTTTACTATCTTATCTTATTATAACTCATTTTACTATCAAGTTTTTCATCAAATCAAGTATTTATTTGAGATAATTCACAGAGCAGATTTTAATTTTCTGTTGTGTAAAAAATAATCGTTTATTTGAACTCGAATGTAATGTTTTTGAACGATTATTACATACACTTGTTAGACAATTGCATAAAAAAATTACCTATTTCGTCGTAACATTTCTCCGTAACTTACAGCATTCTACAACGCTGATTAAAAAAACTCAATGACGCAGTCTTGAGTTCGTTCATCGGTATATTACGGTTGATATCATCAGCTTTAATAGCAACTAGATCGTTGGCACAGCGTGATGACGAGAGGTTAAATGGTCATCATGTGCACACACAAGATGAATTTAACTTTTTATTCCATCTTATCGCTATTGATCCCTGAAACCTTCGAAAACAAACTTGCATTTTTATATAATTAATATAATTATCATGCAATGATCGGTACGCACCGTAATCACTTAAAAAAAAAAGAGAATTGTTTACTACACGCTACATATTCAGATCAGGTTATGTTCCATTATTCACTGCTACTTACTAGTTGCTAGTGTAAATACTTGGACACCTTTTCAACAACTTAGTGTGTTGGTGATTGTCAATGCGTGAATTGTCAATTAGATATAAGAATAATAAATATACAGAAAATAAAAATTATCAACATTATAACTTTATCACTTAAATTTTGATTAATTAACTATTTACTATTCAACGTTGAAAAAATATATCAAAAATATCTGACAAAATTTTTTCAACAAAACTTTATTTCCAAGAAAATCAACTTTGTAATTAAAAGAAATAAAAGAGACTTTTTTAAAATTTAATCATACATGTGTGTAATAAAAAATGTTAAAGAATAATAACTTCAATATAAATGACAAAATTTAATTTTTAGTCATCCGTTTGTATAATATCTATAAGAAAACTAAAACTTATTGTATGAAATGATCTTATTTTAATACTTTTCTTTTTCATATAAAATTATTCTTTTCTCGATGCATCAATAATATTATATCTTTTAGCTTGTGAAATTAAATTAAAGCAAAATATACCAACAATATATCAATTAATATATGTATATCTTACAATTAAAATCGATTCACTTTTTATTAATTAGCCGTCGTTAATACCGTTATTATTGAGGTGTACCGAATTATTTTACGAAAACTGTTTCAATTGGGGGGGCCCTCCTCGTCAGTAGTCGGCCCTGGCCACAACATATGCGAGTGTTTACATGCGCCGTCCGCAGCTCGCTTCCGCCCATCCACGACATCCACCGACTACCAGTACACCTCAGTACACCTACGCGTTTGTATAAGTTTCATTTTTTCAGGCTCCTATTGGAGAGCAAGGACGACGGCAACGACGACAACGTGTATCAAGTGAGAACGCATGATCTCTATGAGAGAACGCGCAGTTTAGTGAAACGAGAAAGAGAAAGAAATACAAAATCCACCGTAGCGTTGTGCGATCGCCGTAACGATGGGTAGCTACGCGAGCAGGATCGCGTCAATATCGAATCTAGCCGTGCACAACGTCTACCGGGGTTGCAAGCGAAAATACATAGAAGAGTATGACTGTGATTCTGAATCCGATTACATCGAGCGGACGCTGCATACACCGAAAAAGTAAGATCGCTCGGCCGGATTTGCATCTATCTCGGGCATTTTATCTCCCTTTGCTTCTTTACTGTTCGACGACAATTGTCATTTTATCGCATAGAGCTTTTGTATTTAAATCTCATATTCCGTTTATAGGAGAAAATTATTGACAACGGCGCAGTACATATACAAGACCCTGTTCCAAGAGGAGAAAGGCAGTGACATAACTGTTCTCATACTTGGACGTGCATGGAGATTGCATAAAGTTTATATTAGTCAGGTATGAGTCATTCCTATGTGAACTCCCTCTCTCGATATCTTTCTTAGGTCACGAAATTTCAATAACAGATCTTTCGATATGAATTTAACTCTTGGTAACTGATAGTGAGTCTATCGGATCCACTTAATTGTAAATCTCTTGTAAAAAATGTTTAGCAATTTAATTTTTTTTGTTACATTTCCAAATTCCAGATTATTAAGATTTAAACTTAGTATTGATTTTTTAAAATACGAATTATATTACTTTAATTCTTTAATTTTTAGTGCTTTTTAATTAACATTTAAATTAAATGGATTTTATGGATCCAGTGCCAGTAATTGTATTATATTTTGGTGTCAACATTTGAGATGTTAAATATTCAATTAAAATTTGACATTATTCCATTGTCTGCTATAGCTCTTTGTGTTTTAAATTTTTTAAAATTTAAAACGTTAAATATATTTGGAAACAAGTAGAAGTCTTGTAGAAATTTAAATTTTATTAAAATAAAATTTATTTGGAATTAAAAAAGAAATAAAATTTTTTTTTTGTTTTGCAATTATTGTTTGCAAAAAGTTATACATTTTAGCTTATAATATTAAATTCTTTGTTGTTGCTGATATAATATTAATGTAGTTCTAATATTTTTATACACACACATATATATATATATATGTACATATATATATA
>NW_017259245.1:1439121-1444522 GCF_001594045.1 Atta colombica
TTTATTATAAGATAAAATATATAGATTTTAAATTAGTCGAAGAATCTATTTTTAAATTTATGTCATAATTTTAATTATATTTTTGTAATGTCACGATATATAAGTTTAGAACAATGTATATAAAAAATTTATTTTTTTTAGAGTCCATATTTTGCTAGCATGTTTTCTGGTTCTTGGAAGGAAGCTAACGAAAAAATCATTAGTGTTGAAATTACAGATCCTAATATTACAATAAATTGTAAGAGCATCATATAATTAAATATTGAAATTAATCTTATGCTGTATAAAAATTAAAAATAATAGATGAGAAGATATATATTACATTATCGAGAAATAATATCTAAAATTATTCCAGCATTATCTGTTGTATTGGGCTCATTGTATCAAGACGAAGTCAGTTTGGAGCCAAAAGAAGTGGTTTCTATCCTGGCAACTTCTACCTTGTTTCAATTACAAGGCTTAATAGACGAGTGTGTAGACATAATGATAGAAACTACAAATAGCGAGACTGTTGTATCATATTATAATGCAGCTGTGTCGTATGGTGTGCCTACTGTGAAAGCAGCTGCGAAACGTTGGCTGGAGGTCAATCTATTGAGTTACGGATGGCGACATCCGTCCTTTCTAAAAGAAATTTCACCAGATCTGATGACAGAATTAGTGACCAGTCCTGATTTAGTTGTTTTGCAAACAGAATTTTGCATATACATGATGTTACGCTTATGGTATGTTTAATGTGCATGACATCTATATTTTGCTTCTAAAACAATAAAATCATCGTGTTTTTTCTATATATAATTGTACATGATTGCTGTATATTATTACGCAGGTTATTTGCACATATACATAACTACGAGGAAACACTAAAGATTGACGAATATTTCAAAAATCACAAATGGACTGAACCATTTTTAATAACTGAAGAAGGCAAGGAATATGCAGCACCTTTCAAAGCATTAAGGATGAAATATTTATTGTTACATGAACAAGATGATAAAATTTTATACAGTGATAATTTAATACCACCAGACTGGCTATATAGTGCTTACAGAGAACAATGGCTTCACTTACTAAGAGTGGATGGAAATAAAGACAGAGGGTAGGCTACAAATATAACTTTTTTCAATAGAAATGATATAAACAAGACTATATATTTTTTTCTCCATGTGCAGTCCAGTACAAATGACGGAAGAGGAATTTTCCAAAGAGTGCTATCGGTGTGGTAGATGTGTCGAGAAACCAGGTGAACACATTTGGAGGTGGAAGGCATTCCACTATGGGCTAGATTTACTAATGACTTTAGATACAACTAATCTGCGGATTGAAAGAAACCACAGAATAGACTGTGAGCACATCAAGGCAAACCATAAAGAGCATAAAATACTGATAAAGTAAGCTCATAAAGTAGATCATTGATTAGTTAATTTAATAGTTTAACATTGAAAAATGATAACAATATAATTTTTTTTTTCATTTTAGAGTTTGTCTATTTTCACTGAATGAACAACGCCAAGTGAAACATGTCCAAGACTCGCGTATGCTGAGATTACGTTTGAGAAGGAACACAGAAGTAAGTTTGCATTGACATTTAAGAGTCACGAATCCTGTTTTTTTTGTATACAATTGTATACAATACGCAATAAATCACATGTTAATGCATCTTTTTCTCAGCATGAAATAATGGCCCTGGACAAACAGTTATGTTATCCTTTGTATATATCGGTCAACATGCAACTAGTCACTCCACTCACATTAGGACAAGAGGATACATCAACTGACATACTTTCGGATACTTAGCATTTCGAGAATGTAATGCTTTATGAACATGTAAAGATAAAGGATATGGGATCCAACTGACGCTTTGTAATATATTTTGTTTAATTATTACGAATGTTAGACGAAGTTCGTAGACACACGTTACTATTTGGCACAACACTTAAATAGGAAAAAATATGGATTTCTAGAAATCAAACTTTTTTTTTACAGAAGATACAGAATTTACAACAGAATCCATTCTTATCGTACTCTCATTTCTAACAAATTCTTTAGTTAATTTGGAATCGATTTTTTCTCAATGAAAATGTTTTATGCAGGATCTACAATAGGAGTCATACAGTTGTGGAGTCTTAAATAAGAAAACATAGTCGATTATTCTCCTTATATTAGATTGGTAAATTTCCTACGAGTTAAGATCCTACGATCGTCTATAACTTCTATTGTAAACCCTGCATTGTAGTTTTTAAATTAGCAGTAAATAATAGACATTTAAATTTATATTTAAATAGATAATAAAATTTATATTTAAATATTGAGTCGCGAAGGAAAAGTTCTGTGGTATTTTTTAGTTCAAAATTGTATATACAATATCTTCGTTAAAAATGATCAAAATTTAAATTTAAAAGAAGGATTTTAAGCCCAACGTTACTTTGACTTTAAGCGAGACTTAAAATTCTCTCTATCTCGTTTTATAATCGAAAAGAGACAAGAACAAAGAGAGTTTTAAGCCTCGCTTAAAATAACGTTGATGCAATCGGGCTTCAGAGTTTGAAATTTCTACTTTCGAATAATTACTATATTCTTTTAATTTATGTGAGTTTTGTAATTTTTACATATAGAAAATTACGAGCTGAAACAAATTAAAAATTTTCTTTGCACTTTGTAGATCTGTAACGTGTCTCAAAAAAATTTGAGCAAATTTTCGACTAGCTATCGTGAAAGTTTGAAGCTTTCCCTACAAAATTTTTTTTTTTATGTTCTTGCGATTTGTTCCTGAACTTTTTTTTTTTATTTACTCGGGTAAATAAAAAGGAGCATTCTAACCTTGATTGCTCATAACTTCATTAAAAATCATCATATTAAAAAGTCATAATAAAAAAAAAGATTCTTAAAGCTGAAACGTTGCTTTGTCGAGTGATATAATTGCCATAAATGATATTACTGTTCTTGTAACTTGTTACTGTTATTGCACAATGGAAAGAAAAATAATCAGTCATATTTTTAGCTCAAATTTATATATACCTATTCTATTTTTTTATTTAAATTGACAATTATATCACTATAAGAATATGATTTTTTAACTGCAATATGATGATTTTTAACGGAGCAATCAAAATCAAAATGCTTTTTTATTTAATGTAATTTGATAACAAAAAGTCATAGAAACATTTTTTTTAAATGAACTTTTAGAAAAAACTTTAAGCTTTTACGTCATATAGTCAAAAATTTCGTAACGAAAATTCTGTATATAATTTTGAGCTAATAAAATAGAACTTTTCCTCTGATCTAATAAATAATAAAATCTTACTTTTACAATAATTTCAAATAGTCTTTAGCAAAATTTCTATATTATGTGTCACATAGAGATATAGATAATAATATTTAAAATTGTGGAAAGTTTTAAATATGCAATTCTATATATTTTAGAAAATAGTCATCTTTCAAATTGCTAAAGAATCATTAAAAAAATAACACGATAGAAATGGAATTTTGACATACATTTGTATATCTATGTACAGTAATGCATTTGATACGATTAACGCATTTAATGTGATTCACATTAATTATAGTGGTCATTCCAACAAGCTTTAATTTCACTAGACTTTAATTCTTTTTTCATATATATATACGTACTCAGAGACATATTGTGGTGCATAACAATGCTATTAAGTGCTATTTTAAAGCGGTCGTTCATTGGCACATTTTGACTGATTAAATTGCATCAGTAATAAATCTGATAAGGCAATGCATAATCAAAATTTCTTTCTGACAATGCATAATTAAAATTTTGTTCATTTAATATCGAATTTGATCCATTTTTTGTAATTAATTTGTACACAATTTCGTAATGCCAAATAGTTCTATTAGAATGCCATTATAAGATTTTTTTTCGATGTCCATTGACTTTGGCTGTAGCCATATCCTATCCCTATTTTTTTTCCCATAGTCGAATATAACAAGAAATGAAGAAATTAAAGTTAATTGATATCGAAGGAAAAAAATTTTGAGCGTTTATCGAGATCGGCAAATTAGCAAATGAAAAGTTAATTATTGACACACATTTTTAGTTTGCAATAATTTACGCTTCATTAACGATCTAATTCATTTGCAAGACTTCCCATCTCGTACACCTAACATTATTAGCAGTATTAGATTTTTATTTACATATTCAAAGTTTTATAAAGAATTTGAAAGATTTTTGTTTTTACATCCTTTATTTGTAAGAAAACAATTAAAAAAGAAAAATATTTAATTTGAACACATTGTTTAGGAAAATGATCAAACGCTCTTCCGTCTTCCTATCATAACCATAAAGAGTTATCTTCGATTCTGGTGCCTTTTTAATATTTAAAATGGACGAAACTAATGCGTATGTGTGAACTAACTTTTATAATGCGCATAAGATAATTTTGTAGCATTTTCTTTTTGTAAAAGGTTTTCTTACTACGACAACTGTTAGGTGAAATTAATAAAAATATAATACACTTTACATAATTTCTCTTACCTACCTTTATAAAATGATCCTTGCAGTACTTGTACGAAAGATATAAAATAACATAATCAATTTATCAGTAATACTTTTTTATACATAAATTTTGGAATTGAATATCGTTTTGTTAGCCTCGCTAACATCAATCGTTACTTTTTACGAAAAGTAACGATTATGACAAAATACGTACGTAACTAAAGGAAGATGTTATTGCATGAAGAAACACATTACTTTTATTAATCATTCAACACTTTATTATTGGCAGAATACTTTTTTCTCTTTCTCTCTGTACATGATATATGATATTGTAATGTCATTCGATAATCATTACGAACATTTCAATGAGATTTGAGATTCACGCATTCTTTCGATACGTGTCGCAGGCAATGGTAGTCATGGAAAACATGTTGGAATTTTCTAAATTTATTTTTAAAAGATAATGCACTATTGAAGTGCCGATCTCAATAAAATAATCATTAATTTCGCACGAAATTCAAAGTGCAACATTTTGATGAAGAGGTTTTTACTTCAGCTTGAAAATAGCGATCTATAATTAAAAAATTCTCTTATAACATATTTTTAAGATACACATAATATATTTTATGTTACAATATTATATAATAGCAGAAAGAATCTTGAAAGGATTATCTCCTTGGCCTTTTTTGTAGGATCATCGAAACTCTCTATTATCGCAACATTCATTTTAGCATATGCTATTAAAAATCCATTGAAGATTACTACTAAGTATTCATTATAAGGTTAGTGAATACTTCCCCTCAGTGAAAGAACGATTTCATTAAAGTGTCTAAAAATTTAGATAGATACAAATATGAAAATATATATATATATATATAGTGAGATAGTAAAGAGATTTTACAGATCGACTGCGATCTTTATCATTTACTTCTAACGAGA
>NW_017259245.1:1444622-1447961 GCF_001594045.1 Atta colombica
GGAAACTCAAACATGATTTAGCAATTAGTTTAAGCGTTCTACGTAATTATTTTGATATTTTTAGATAATTTGAAATTTTTAGATATTTTAACAAAACCATTCTTTCTTTGGATATCTAATATTAAAATGGATGGTGACAGTAATGTGTGAATTTTCCACGAAAATGCTAAGACAACCGCACTTAGACTTCTCTCTCTGATAAAAACTATGTGTCGCTACTTTCAAGATGCAACAGCTATTTTTATATTAACTGTAGACTCATGTTTTCTGTTCTATAATGCAACAATAACTTACTTTTTTTTCTTTTTAGTCAATAAAATGCGGTAGAGTATTATCTGATCATTCGGCAACTGCAATATTTTTTTCACTTGAACAAGATCGCGAAATTAATGTTCTCGCTCATGCAAGAAATATACGTCACGCGAGCAATTCCACGTAATAATTGTGATGACTGTTTTATATACAATTTTCAATGCAATATATGTAATTGCAGAATATTTATACTTTCGTATGATATACTACCTTTGAAATATAATCCCAATCATACGGCGATGTTTTCAATCGTTTACAATGCGGCTATTATTGCGACATGTATCAAAAAAATACAAGCGAATTGTCTCAACAACAAGAACTCCGCATTTCTTTCAATTGTCTGAGCTCATCCCGAATGAGAGATTGAATAAAATCAATCTCGAAATGACAAAAAAGAGAGCTCTTTTTGGAAGAAAATTTCTTACTGTCAGATTTGCGTATAAAATCAAATTGCAAATATATAAATAAATATATCTATTATTAAAATGATAGGAAACATAAAACAGTATTCAATAACATTGATGCAGCAAGAAATTTTGTCGCATTCATATTTTAGTACTGTCTTTCTTATACGCAAATATTATATTTATTTAAGAAAATATAAAATCTTGAAGAAAAGGTACTCAAATCTACGAGACTCGATGTTAATATCATAACTGATTTTTTATGCAAACCTAACAACAAAAAGTTTATCTCGTTCTAATTATTTTATAACAGTAAAGAAGGAGAGGAATCGTAGATATAGAAATGAACAATCCATTTGGTGTCAAATTTAAGAATTAATGCAGTTAATCACGTAATTTTAGTGTTAATTATATCAGAATAGTCTGTGGAAAAAACATAATTTATATTAATTTATAATTTGACAATGCCAGAATCGAATTTGTACCCCCGCTGAGTCCTCTCTTTCTTTCATACGTTTTTCCTTTTCGTTTCCAATCTTATCGATATCATATCACGTTTGTCACGGTTGTTGCCACATTTGCACTCTAATAATAATTATTAGCAGTATTATTTGTAACAATGGGTCGGTAATGTACGTACTAACAATAACTATAATAATAATAGTAATAGTAGTGATGGTAATAGTACCCAGTAAACAAACTGTCCGCAGTATAGTAGCAGATTGATAGCAAATTTAATTGGAAATTGTTAGCGAATTGGCATTACTTATGTTCGCACTAGTCTTGTATTTTATCAACTAAATCTGCTGACGTAACTAGATAAATCGGTGGCAGAAATTAAGTAGAATCTTTTAAATACTTTAATTGTGTTTTCAATATGCAATAAATTATAATAAAGTAAATCAACGTCTGCTTGATTTCAGCTGTCAATCTGCCATATATGTTATTGATGAGTATTGCTATAGTTCTGTCTTTCTATTATCGTTTTGCCAGCAGTATTGGGTATGCCAGATCCGTAACTTTTTTACCAACAAAATTTGCAAATTGGCAGAATTTGTTTTTGCGACAGACTGTTTAGTAGCGGCCCATATGTCAATGATGATAATGGCAACGACAGGATGTAACAGCGGTATTATAAAGATAAAGATGATCGCTTTGTAGAACTGCTATAATGCGTAGTTTATATTGATCAAGCTTGCCTACTTCATCTAATTTCTTTTCATATTTTTGTCAATAATCCATCTACTTTCTCATATGTTATATGTTATTGCTCATTCGTTATGTTTGCCGGCTGCTGTATATAATGTTGCCATTATTATTACTATTATTATTAGCATCAGTATTATAGAGGATGTTCGATTGTTATAAATTTAAGCGCATGATAGTTGCTATAAAATGTTCTATTCTCTTAAAAATATCATGAATAATTTCTAAGTTGTAAAAAGAAATTTAATGAATTTTCCAAATGAAATATTCCTTATTTTTAAGAATTTTTTTCATATTTAAAAATTTTCAAACTTCTCCAGATTTTCTAAGTTTTCTTCAAAAATTACAGAATAAGAAATCTTAGAATATTTAAAAAATTATAACGTGAAACATAAAAAAAAACCTGAGAAGTCTTCTAAAAAATTGTAAAATTTATATGAAAGTTCTGCAAAGTTAGTTCTGCGAAGAATTTTAAGAAAATTTTTTATCAAGATTATTTCAATTTGAAGTATGGTAACATAACTTTTTAAAATTATGAAAAGAACGTAAAATTTCGTCAATGAAAGAATTTTGTCAATGAAAATTTCAGTTTCCGACTGAGACTATCGTCCACCATAATGCATTCTCATTACCGAACATCCTATATTTACCGAAGACTTATTTATTACCGAACATTTCTCCCTTCTATCAATCGCGATCAAAAGAGCAACAACGAATTATTAAGGATCGATTTTCCCAACATCGATCAACTGATTTCTTTATCTATATTGCAATCAACATGCGCATTCTAAAACGAGATAGAGAGATACTTATCTGGTTTGGTAAATTATATTATTAAACGCTTTACATGAAGGTGCAACAACCGACCCTAATTGAGCTATCGAATTTAGCATTACGCTCAATTATTATTGCACAAACACGCACAAACATACAAAGCATTCACGCAACATACAAACAGCGATTATTGTACGCTCAGGTGACTTAGGCTTAAACTGCACTTATTGCAAAGTTCTGCGAAACAGAATTCCGCGAATAATTCGTGGACACGACATCGGATTTTCAATTCTCATTAGAGCTAAATGCGAGGTCTCTCTCTCTTTCTCTTTCGATATATCGTCGATATGTTATATCTGTTTTACATTATCCTGTCTTTTAGTTCATTATAGAATCGTTTAAAGAAATGATATATCGCATCCATTCAAATTATATTTCAATTTAATCGGAAAACTTGGTATACAAGTGATATTAATTAAGTGGAGATATTGAATGAATGGTATGAGAGCTTTAGATAAACGTAATTTTTCAAAGATAAGTTAATAAACTTTCAATAAAACAAATGTTTGTTTTATTACATCTTCATTATTTCTCTGTTTTTTTATTAAATTTAAAATAATTATTAATTAAAAAAAATTATATG
>NW_017259245.1:1448061-1452487 GCF_001594045.1 Atta colombica
ACCAATAATAATTTACTCAAAAGTTTTCCAAATATTATATATAATTTAATCGGAAAAACTTATGTTACATAAATTATATCACAATTAAATTATGATACGTGATAAATAATACTGAACGGATGCGACGCGGGCGCGTCCCGTATTATATCCTGTTTCGTTTCGCAAACGCTACGTGTCATTGCACCTCTAAAAATAAGCATGCCTGTCAATCTCGCGTGCAATTCCATTTGGCTTATTATTTCAACGACAAAATATATTTTTATATATTTTTTTTACTTCGCGTGCATATACGTACATCGTAATTAATGCGTACACACATACAGGCACACTCATGCACAGACACGCGAATGTGTTCAGCGGTAGCAGGCGAGGTGCGAAATGTGTTATCGCGATGCCGCTACTTTGTTACCGTGTATTTTACTTTTTATTGTTATTACTAATCGTAAATTTTCATAAGATGTTCATCTCTCCTGCTGCGCTCTTTTTTTATCCCGATATTGCATTTATTGCATGTTAAAATTCGGTCGTACAAAAATAGACAAATTGATAGGAATTGATAGGAATGCATTCTGCAAAAAACTCACCATTTCTTTTAAACCACGAAACCTTCCAGATTTAAGAGATCGCGTAAGGTTACTGGAAAAAACTGTGATAAGTAATATTTTTTAATATTTAATAATTTTAAGAAATTTAAATAATAAATGAACTAATCGTAGAAGGGATTCCTTAATCGATTCCTCTTAATTTGTCTATGCAAAAAAATATCCGGAAATTCTCTATCTGAACAGCCAAGTCGACACAGCCGATGAATCGCGAATGAGAATCGCGCGATAAGCGTGATATCAGCGCAACATGAGAGGCGTCGGTGATCAATTCTTTTTTTCTTTTATGCGCGTAGATAAAGAGGCCGTGGTATCTTTTTTTATGTTTTCTCCTAGTTTTTCTTTTCTTCGCAGAGATATGTATACTACTGAAATGTCGCCCTCGCGCATCTGGCAGTTATCACCGTTACGCTACGTTAATTAATCTGGCTACATTACGGACCGTTCGCAGCCGAAGATACCATTCGAGGGGTCGATTAAAATCTAAAATCTCTTCATTAGCAGCGAAAATTTGAAGTTATCTACGAGAAGTTAGCTGAATGTCGTTCTTTGTCCTTCAGAACGATTATCAAAAAGGCCCTCGTGAATGCAAGTGCGCGAGAAATCGAGATTTTTTAATCTCACGTTGAGAAGCCGATCTCGAGATCCCGAGAAATACAGGGGGGGGGGGGCGACGCATTGGATTCGTTGTATAATTCGAGTAGCTAGCTGCTTTGAAACAAGTGGAGGAAAAATTCAATATTCATTTGCTTGGGTGCGAAGTTTCCTTCGTTGGCGTAAAGATTGATGTGCTTTAATTAATTGTCTGGCGCTATTTAATTAGGCCGAAAGCCGATATAATTGTTGATAGACTTAGGTCCGTATTCATATGCCATAGATCGATCCACGATTAATTCTCATTTCAGGCGGGCTAGATTTGTGCTAAAGATTGAACTAATCAGATTTATTAAATCGTTGTTTGAGAAGCGTTCTTCAGTCTTTCTGATGAAAGACTGATTCTCAGCTCAAATTAGATCTCAAATTGAATCGCGACTATGAATATGACCTTTAAAGTCAGAACAACGACTTTTCCCCAGCGAACGATACAGCCATTCTTTCGCAATCCATTATTTCATACTTATCCGTCACAATCCATCACACTTATTACTCTAACTCATTTTAAAATCACTACGTTGCATCTAAGGCTACTTATCACTTTTAATTGAAGTATCTCTAATTATTCCAAACTCATCAATCCAAATCTTAAGTATTTTTGCTGTATCGAACCCTTATCTGAAGATCAGATGATCCATCCAACAAAGAAGATTTTTTCGTCATCTCGCAATCTTCTTATCGGGAAAATTGTAGCTAGTAGGGAAATTGACAACAACGGTCGACTGGCGTTTGATCGATCAATATAACGGAATGAGGAGTAAATCCAAGGTATACGAACGGTCCGTGCGGCGCGACGACGGGCCGGGGATGGAATCTCAGATTTTTAGGGTTTACGATTTGAAGAACAACTAGGCAGAATTAGGCTGTTGAGAGGGAGATACGAGACGGCACGATCGGGCACGATAGGAGCAGACTCGATGTCGCCAATACGGCAGTCAGAAGGGATGCCAGTGGCAGTAGGGACGGCGTGTGGAAACTCTCGACGGAGTTACACAGATCACTGGTACACGAGCAATATATAGCGCGCACATCGTGGGTGCCGGTCCTCATAAGGCACTCGCCATTGTCCTTCTCGGCGTCCGTGATGTAACCGCAGCTGCGAACGACCCTCTCTTTACCGTACACTGCAACAGTTACGGGAACGATGTTGAAATCTCTGTTTTTAAATTACTTTCGCTGCTTAGAATCTAGAATTATTTAAATGAAATTTAAATCTAAAATAGATATGATCTTTGAACCGGGAATAGTCACCTGTGGAATGATTTTTATATTCCAACAGCGAACAAATGCTCAGTCACGATAATTTCTTTTGATCCGAAAATCTATATGTATTTTTTTTAACTTCATCCACTGATTTCTGTAAAAGCTTCTTTCATCAATTTCTAGTTAAATTAATCGACGATCAACTCGCAAACAACAACAGTTTAATGTATCACAACAAATCTCCTTTCTTTTCCTCTTCTGAGACAAATTATGTTTAATTCTCACATTGATAATCGAAATGATGATTGAGTTAGCCATCGATTAATCGGAGTTGATGAAAGAGATCCTAAAAGTGATTTCACTTTACTTTTTAAGAAAATAAATATTGAATCTATTCAAATAACACTCAATTGTCGCAATAAGATCGAGATACATACGTCACTTTGATTGAAACTTGATGAAAGTTTCATTGAATTTTATGTCAATTTAACATCACTGTGACATTGCGTGTTACTTGGATATGTATAATAATCTTAGAGTTCTCAAATACTACATATATTGTGTATTATTGATTATTTTTGATTATTTTACAAATAAAATTGTAGGGCAATCAATATAATATATAATATATAATATGTCATTAATAATAATGACTTTTAAGTGAAGTTATAAAAATCATCTCAGATAATAGTTTATGTTGAAAAATTAGAAAATCATTCTTGAGTTAAACGCGCGGTTATTCATGTTTCGAACTTCATTGATGGCTCAATGGATTCTTTGATTAATTCAGAATCGATAGCTTTCGAATGAAAATGCTCATAAATAATTCAATTCCTCATAATTAATCCAATCGCATTAATGCCTTTATCATAACGTTGCCCATTGAAATGACATTATTGCAATAGTATCGCATTATTTATAAAATGTATATGAGATATAGGATGATATTTGTGAGTTGCGGAAAGCATGCCTAACTTGTATAATTGATATAAACGATGTTTAATAAATAATAATTTTTTTAATATGCAGTAAATCATTACAGCTGTTATTTAAGAAATGATAATAATAAATGTGAAGTTAAATTAAAGTGAAAATTGATAAATAATGATTATTTTAAATAAATATAAAGCTTTCAGAATTTCTGTTAGGTGAAGTTTAACTTGCGTTTGTAGAAGCAAATAGAGACTTCACCTTTTTGACTGATTTTTCGGCAAAGGGTAGGCTCCAAGTGACTGAGATGCTCCAGACGAGGTTGAAAGCTGCAGTTTACAGTCCCCAAAGTGTACGAATCGAATGGATCGCCACATCTGGGATCGTACTCGCTGTTGCATTGGTAACATATTATCGCTTCACCTGAAATAACAAAAAAAAAATCGATCATCATGCATTTGCATTTGCAGTCGGATTTGCCAAAAATTATTATAAGATCGAATAAAATTGTTTCTCTCCTAAATCTCGAAATAGCTAGATATTTCTAAGATTTTCTGTGATATTTTTGCGATTTAAACAGTGGCAATTGATCTTATACATTTATACGAGAGATTACGATGAACATTTCGTGCAACCGGTTAAAATTCTTTCTTTTCCTTTGTATTTTATGAATATTTTAGTGGCTCGTATTTTAGAGAAACTTGTGATTTCTCGACAAATTCAACTAACGTTACCCGCGATGAGGATTAATCGGGAAAAGGTCTGATTCACGTTTTGCCTTTCTGTGACGTAATAACGCGCGCTCGATAGGAATCTCACGGAAATCAGGCTGATACGGCGCCAGCTGATATCGAACAGTCAGCCGAGACACGCGAAGACCTTCACTCAGCTGTCTCGTAGTTCGATACGAAGAAACCGAATTTTTTTCTGCCGGATATAAAATTAGACGATTGCACTCCCATAGAAAAGATTTCCAGATCCTATGCTATATTATTCTTCAATCTATCATCGAATACAAAAAAAATATATATATATAT
>NW_017259245.1:1452587-1453389 GCF_001594045.1 Atta colombica
AATAAAATAATCTTGGAAATTAGTACCATTTGTACCAAATATTTATGGAGCCAACATAAAAGAATCTTGTTTACATGTTTTGAATATTCTCTTTTAAATAAATACGAATACGTGTCTCAACTTAAATATATCAACAATTGAATTTTATTCCGACAATTTACAATGAATTATCGTACAGTTTCATTGAAGTCAGATAATTTGCAAGTGAATTTAAGCGATTTATTTCGTTTGCATTATGCATAAATTGCATTTGTCGGTGAAGCGAGGATAAAATTTGAATGAATGATGATTATTTGGTGAGCAAAGGTTTATTCGTTATTGATGAAATTAAATATAGAGGAACTTAAACCCCTTATTATGAGGCGCCTAATATGAGATAATGACATTTCTGTTAAACTAATAAACGCTATCTATTGGTTAAACCATGAATTTATTGTTCTTGGATTGAAAACTATTTAGTGGGATTCATTATTAGATCATGTCTCTAGTCATTGTAAAAAAAAGATTTTAGATGTTTTCAAGTTTCATTAAGAATCTTTAAATCTTATTTATTATTTAATAAGTAAAGTTTGGCAATAAATTCTTTATATATGATAGAGTAAAATCATACTAATAGAAAAAATACGGGATATATTGAATTGCTTAATTACAGAAGTTATATTTGATAATCATAAAACTGTAAGGTAAAAATCGAAATCGAATGTTCCTGGGAAAAAATCGCTCATATGTAATAATAATAATATATGGATTTTGTCTCATCACATATGATTATATATCCATTATAAATATATATATATATATA
>NW_017259245.1:1453489-1457882 GCF_001594045.1 Atta colombica
AATATGAAATAATCTGCTCCTATGTCATAGTGAAAATCGTTGCTAAAATATAAATGTTATTATACAATAATAAAAAGAATAACCGGAATGAACCAAGTGCCTATTTTGATTGCAACTACCTGAAGATGAGTTCTGGATATAATCCATCATATGCTCATTTTTCACGTACGCTGGCTGTGTTTGTATTTTAGAAACATTAAATAAAGTTTTTTAATTGCCGTACTGATGTACTTTGCATTTTATTATCGATTTCTTGGGATATCTCTCATATTAAGAACATAATTTTTTTACTTTGCAATTTACTCACTTTTGCTTTTTACATTTCTTTAATTTAAAAAAAAAATAGAATTTTAATTAAATTTTACATAACGTTATCTTAAAGTTTATTAAATTTCCTTCAAAATGACCTATTATTTTTTCTAATTCTACCCATAGATTTCTAGCACTTACCCAAAATGAACTCAGTATCTCATAGGAATCTTTTCTCTATGTATATACGCTATACATATATATTTAAAATACAGAAATGCACGTTGAAAAAAAGAATAGAAAAAGAGAAATAAAAATCAAAGAGAATACAAAAAAACACAATAAATAAATAATAGAAGTCTACGTTGCTAATTAAAATTTCGCTCTTATTTTCTCTAGATAAACAAATTAATTTTTCAGAGAAAGCAGAACAAAGATTTCAAATTTCGAGAATCTAAAATTCTTTCAGAATACACACTATAGGAACAAATAATGGTTGTAATTAAAGAAATGAAATATTTTTAGAAAAAAAAGAAAGAAAGAAAGGAGAATGGAGGAGTAGGATCATTATGAAGAAAAATAGAGCAAAAATGACAAAAGAGGGTATAGTGCGATCATAACAAGAAAAGCGGGATAAACAAAAACTACATTAAGAGTACGCATTGCAAAGCAGAGGGGTGGGGGACGAAGTGAGAGGAAAGGGGTTGGAGAAGGAGAAAGTGGGTCGCTCGATAGCCCTCACGACGTTGGCTTTCGTAGACGCTACCCTAAATTTCAATAAATTGTCGGATATAGCACATTCATCCGTGATATCCCGAAACCGGATTGCCGATGCCAGTTAACATCATATCGGCAATTACTTCGATCGGCGAAGGGAAAACTGAATGATTCTCATCGAGCGAGCGTCCAGTGATCGATCCTCGCTTCGCGAACGTGTCTGTTGTAAGATCTATCATAGCATGATTGTGATTACACGCATAAAAGCGATACAACTCGATCAGAAGCGAATGATTGACTGACCGCACAAATCCGCCAGATCGAAGAAAAATAGTTACATCATTGTGACCAAGTTACGCCATTTCGTCCGGATACTTTCACCTTTCACCTTTGCGCCGCTAAAGTTACGTCATAGACCCGCAGACGATCCTGGGCTGGGAAGATAACGACATCGCAACTTCTAATCGTATCCGGGAAAACGAATATCTATTGTGCATTCTTGGCTGTTTCCCGGATTCGACTTTTCCGCTGTCGCCGTCACCGGATACATATATCGACGTCGGTGGAAGAAAATGTATTTAAAGTACGTCGATTCATTCGATCGAGGATGATCGAATTTAACGTGATGAAAACCAGGCTCCTGATGAGATTTAATTCTGGAAAAAACTTGCCTGATTCTCTTAATTAAACGAACTGTCATGTTATTATATGTGTAAATAAAATGAAATAAAATGAAATATATGTAAACAAAATTTAAAGACTTAATACAACATAAATTTTTGTTATTTCTGTTATAGTTCTTTATAATAATTCTATTTCTTCACCCTCTTCCCTTTTTCTTTCTCTGTTTTATTTAAAAAAAAATTCCGTTTCTTTAACTTGTAATAGCATTATCTGTTCCTATTATTTATTATGTATTCTGAGAGAACTTTAGATCCAGAAATTGAAATGTTTATTCTGTTTCTCTCTGAAAAATTAATTTGTTCACCGTAGTAATTTTTCTATAAATGCAAAAGTTCTATCGTTCCAAAATAATCTGCGATTAAATAAGTTGTGAATAACCCGATCAAATAAGATTCAATGGGATTATTTTATAATTTTGCTTATAAAGTCTCGACAGAGAATTGTAATTTCTCTCTTAATTTGTTCTTAAACAATTACTCTCGAAAGAATCATTTCAGTGATTCGAAATACTTTTTTTTATTGAAGTATCAAAGCATCAAAAAATAATATCCAAGCAAAACAACAAATCACGATATAATGTCAAAATGACATTAAAATGCATCAGAAATGATTGAAAAATTTACTTTTAATGATCATTTTAGAGTTATTTTGACATCATAATGACTTGTTGTTCCGCTTGGGTACAAATTTGAGAATAATTTTGTTGATCATCAAAATAATTACATGGGAAACTCAAGCATGACAATGCTGCAAAAAATTTTGACTTTCTAGCAATTTTGACTTTCCAGCTTGAGTGCCTCACACAATTATTTTGATAATTCAACAAAATTATACATTTTCATAGATCTATTTCTACAGCTAAATTTTTAAAGCAGCAAAACCATTTTTTTCGTGTAGCTATTGCGATATTTTTCTAACACGGTAATAGGATTCGATTTGACAATATGGTTATTTTCATGATCCGCTATTCCGAAGAACCACAAGTGCTACCATTGTAGGAATTCACTGATTAGATCTTGCAAAGAGTAGTACCATATCAACATTACTAAATATTGTTTGCAACACAAAAAATGCGAAATCCATAGAATAATAATCCATAGAAGAAAAATAAAGAAATGAGTGGAAGAATGAATTATTTCCCTCCATTCATCCCGAAAAATAAATGAATTAAAATAAATCGAGTATCGTTTCTGTAAAATTGAATAAGAAACGAAAATACCTTGGAGTGTCTAAATTCTAAAGGATTTATCAATGATGTAAAACATTCATCATTACATCTTATATCTTTTCTTTCCGATCGATCCTTGTACAATTAAAAATAAACGCTATAAAAGTATGAAAAGGAATTAAAAGTATTAACCAATCTCTAATTTCAAACATTATGAATTTAGAACTTAGCGACAAGTTCATTTTAAGTGACCCAATTTTCTGACTTATATTGCCAGTATATTATGTAAAAAAAAAACGAGTCACATAAAATATATTTCACAATTTCATTCATATAATCAGTTCGATAACGCTTTTCGCTGTTCGAAGTTGTCCGCAAGTTGCAATAACTAATCTATCTATACACAATCATAAATAATTCAACATACAAGATATAAAAAAAAGTTGCAACTTTCATTTGCTCGAGACAAATGCGATAAAATTTAGATAAAATATCGTAAATAGTCAATACTCGAAACAAATGTGATAAAATTTAGATAAATTATCATACAAATCGCAAATCATTACATCGATAATGCGCAGTGTAAAGAGAATTTCTCGAAAACAAAAAGGATAAAGAAATCCTGCCAAAGATTTGCAATCAAAAGAGTAGAATCATTGAAAACTAGATCTCCATTTTCATCAAAACTTCCTTTCCATACAATGTTGAAATTTCTTAAAACATGTAACAATTTTTTACTTTCACGTGATCCTTAAAATATTAAAACAGACCTGATAATTTCGAGATTAGATATCTTGGATGACATTGGATTGAGGGAAACAAAGAATTTAATTTTGCTTCGAGATTAATTCGCAAAGGGTTAAATGTCTTCTAAGCTTTTATGTTGTCTGGACTTTTATCCTGTGACGACTAATTTACGACGATAACTTTCCCTACCGTCACCTCTACGCCGCATTGCGCTCGTGATGTATACAACTCCTTTCCTCACTCCAATTCTGAATAAAGTGCACGAGGTCATATTATCGATCGTTCCTATGCTTTCGGACGAAGCAATGTTCAAAAGTGGCAATTTAGTCCGATTTATATCAAATATATGGAGTTCTCTTGTCCGTTAAGTTCGTGTGCGCAAGGGCGCTTCTACTTCTCGTCTGAATTTCCTGTTAAAAGTACGAAGTGCCTGTTGAAACCGTGAACGTTTTCCTGGGAAGTGTTGCCAGTCAGTTAAATTTCTCTCTAAATGAATGTTCGTCGAAACAATCTCCTATATTTCCCCGGGAAATGCCGCATTGATAGAAACTATCGCAAGTTAGACAATGTACATAAACTGACATAAGAACGTCATTCTATTGTATAGACATCTTGAATCTTTCAATATCTTTCAGCGTTGTTCAAATGACAGAGATGACTATAATTAAGAGAAATAAATGGCCTTTAAAAGAATGTTTGAAGTACAGATTTTTTAAAATATTCAGCAGGATTAAAGTTGCTAATGCAATTATAATAGTTTTCAAATATATAATATATTATATATTTATAAAATATATATTATAATTATTATATAATAATTATTGTATA
>NW_017259245.1:1457982-1459937 GCF_001594045.1 Atta colombica
GGATGACAATGTGAAGTTTGCTTTATTTAAATTAACATAATGAAAATCGCAGACGTTTCGATCTTGTTTTGACTCCTTATCAATGTTCCATGTTTGTTAACAAAAATTTAATCATCTTAGAGTAGTAATGTATCAGTGATATCATCGTACTTGTTGGTATACTGTATAATAAATTATTTATCGAATGTTATCGTTATATAATAGAATATAAATACGTAAATATAATTCTCTAACTTACATAATCATCGAAACATTATCAAGCTGTTCATGCATCGAAACTCTGATGAGACAACAAGACACACAGTACATATAAAATATAAAATATAGAATATAATGAGCGCGTTATTTAAACATAATTATGTTATCATAAGCTTTGTCCAATAATTTCGTATCATTCTGTAAATTTAAATCATTAATTTGTTGTCTAATAAAAGTAGTTTCTGAATCTCTTATTCAAAATTTTTTCCTCATCTAAAATGCGTTGTCTCAATTCAGAATTCAGAAGAATTCATGAGAATATTTCAATCGATGTTCCGTAATAACTTGTGTGATATTCCAATTCATGAGACTCGATGTTCGGCGCATAATAATGTTTCGATGATCGTGTAAGTTAGATATAATTATTTTTACATTTATATTCTATTATGTAACGATTCGATAAATTTATTGTGTAGTATACCAAACTGTACATCACTGTTACATTACTCTAAGATGATTGAATTTTTGTTAACGATTTACATAGAGCATTGATAAAAATCTAAAACAGGATCAAAACATCTGCAATTTTCATTATGTTAATTTAAATAAAGCAAACATTACATTGTCATCCAGTGTTGATTCGTCTAGAATTCTATAAATATTATAATAGAAGAAAGTAAAATAATAGAAAAGTAGATTTCTAAAATTCTAGTAAAATAGAAGTAGTAATTTTTAGTTCTATTCTCTTTATAATAGTATGCTATTACATTATAATAGTATACTATTATAATAGCTCGATATTTTTAAAAACGAAATAAAAACAAATAATAAAAGAAAATAAATGGGTTGCTTAAAAAATTTTTGTCTGTCAAAGTTTGCTTTCTTTCCAGCTCTAAATAAGAATCGTTAGTTGCGTTATTTTACCTCCTACATTGTACCTTACATTCGTCATAAGATATAAAGGAAATCGGATGCGGAAAATGATAAAATGGAGAAGATTTTCTTTAAAAAGAATCGCACAAATTTCGATCGAGATCCAAGGATTCGTTGCTTCAATCGCTATTATATCCCTATTTCACGAACAGGTCGATCCCTTCCGGGGAGAGACTTTCCACACAAAAACATGCCCGTCGCGATTATCAAATGCCGAGTACGATCGGCAACTCACCGCGATTGAAAGTGGCCGCCAGGACGACGAAGACGAGGCCGATGATTAACGCAGCTTGATTCGCGATCATGGTCATCGCGATCGCCGGACCATGTGCTCGTGAATCTAATCGTGCCGCGGTGCCCGCGACCGTCGCATGAAAGGTATTCCAGTCGTCGTCGTCGCCGTCGTCGTCGGGGAAAAGATCGGACAGTGCGTGAATATACGCGTTCGCCTCTCCTCCTCGTCCTCGTCGTCGTCGTCGTCGTCGTCGTCGTCGTAATAGCAGTCGTTGTTATTGCCGTCGTCGTCGTCGCCGCTTTCCGGCCGGAATGAGAGCGCGAGACTCGATCTCCGTTCCCTTCAGGGACGGTAATTCGTTCTCGGGTCGTGCGCCGCGTTCACCACCTCACCCGGACGCATAGCAACTGACTGACGCGCGTTACGCGACCGAGTTACCGAGTTTCTCTGGAGCACTATATATCCGCACGCTATGCGGCAGATCCACCCCCTCGAACACCCGTGATGCGCTCGCCACCGCTGCCGCCGCCGCCGCCGCCGCCGCCGCCGCCGATTCTCCCTGCATTCAAATTCGTTTCCTGGTTTGTCG
>NW_017259245.1:1460037-1461242 GCF_001594045.1 Atta colombica
CATTCGTATTCTGAGGGTGGATGCGCACCTTCGCGTACGATCGCGCTGGCGAACCTCCCTCTCTTTCATCGACGTTATTAAGAATGCTATGGATACACTTCGCCGTGATACACTTTCGTTCGATCATTTTTAGGTCTCGCGTCGAGGAGATGTATAGATTCAGAAAGTACAGCGATATTATATTTTCTGTGATATACGCAAATTATGTTATATTATAAGATATATTATAATAAATATCAAAAGTTGAAATAATAAAATAAAAATCAATTGAAATATCTGGAAAATAATAAATTAGAATATAATTATAAATGCCACACAATTTCCATGGTTAATTAATAACATTTAAGTAATGTAAAGAATTAGAAAAAAATTTTAAGATTTTAAGATTTTAAAGAGCCTATACAGCAGAAACATTGCAATATTGCATAGTGGTTGCTGAATCATTGTTACAAAATTCCAACAATGTTAAGATATTTGTTATATTGCAATGTAATGTATTTGGATAAACTTTTTTATGAAGACTCTAAAATGAAAACTACATATATCTCATTTCTACACATATCTCACTAATTTTAATTTTTCTATAAATCGCATTTCTAATGATATGTACTTTCCAAAAGCAATTTTTTATGATAAAACCATAAAATATTCCAATAAATATAGTATTAATTCTGAAGGATAAATTTATTCGTAAGGATAAAGCATGTGTGCCCCGAACAAACTACAAATATTATCCACATTAATATAATAATACAGTCGTTTGATAAGTTAATCATGGATTAATTGCAGTGATTCTTTTTAATTCGAAACTACTCCGAGTGAATTGAAATCGATTAAAAAATAACCGTATGAAATTTATTAATAAAGTTCGGGCGCTAGTTTATTCTTGCGTTCACAAGTATAAATACATCATCGATCATATAATTAATATTTCGATATTAATAAATCATTTTCAGCAGTTTAATTACTTATCATCTTATTCGATAATAATGCATTGATTGTATTCAAACACGATATTAATCTTTTAATTTCATATTTAAAATAAATATAAAATTTAGCTAATGAAATGGCCGTCAAATAATAGATCAATAAATTTTTTATTTAAATATAAAATGAATTATATTAATAAATATAAAAAAATATGCGTGTTTTCACGCATACAGAATATTTTTTTGATTGCTTAAAATGCTTGAATTAATTTTCTC
>NW_017259245.1:1461373-1461660 GCF_001594045.1 Atta colombica
CAGTGTTTCCGCTTAGAATTGTTGACTTCTCGGTACTTTGTTGTTTGCCACGTTCAAACACTATAGTGTCCTATTTCCTCGCTTTACATTCGTGTCTCTTATCTGAGCAATATCGCTCAAAAATTATTTTTATCAAAAAAATTATAGACTTTGCAAAAGAAGAAAAAAACAATCTGCTTTACTGTACATGTATTATAAAAGAAAAATAAAACTGTTCCACCAACCGATATATAATAATTCACAACAATTTAAATATAAATTTTATGAAGTTATATTGTAAATGAAAG
>NW_017259245.1:1461945-1464368 GCF_001594045.1 Atta colombica
TAAAGAAAATATAACAGATAAATAAAAAAATATAATAGATAAATAAAAATAGTAAAATTGAAAGCGAAAAAAGACAAAGAAGAGAAAATAAGAAAAAGAACGCAAAGATTTTAAAAGTCTGTTCATGTTGCTCGTCTAAAGTGCAACACGAACAGACTTTTTTTTTATTGATACGACTAGGGAATTGACCCTTAAGCAGTCTAGTGTATTTATCTACAATCCGTGTTCTAGATAATTCTCGATTTCACTCGTTGGTAGCAGTGTCGACGATTGACATAAGGGGGAGGGATTGGCCAACAAACGGAAAACCTGTTGTTCGCGAACGAGGAATTGAGGAATGTAGATATACCGTAAACGTGAATGCCATCATGAACACCAAAAGAAATCCGCAGCATGTATCAAATTTGTACAACGGAGGTAATCCCGGTACGTTTGTGCTTCGTCTCCGCGGTATCTCGCCGAATTACATCCGCGTGTGTGCTAATCGGAAAAAACGCGCATACGCGATCCATAGATAGTAAACTGAAAAACCGTCTGCTGGGCGTCTTTATGGCGTCTGCTATTACATGAAAACAATTTCTTTCCGACGTATGTAAACGCCAGCGATGCTTCATTTCAGATAAATATTATCCACGGACGCGAATATTGCACGAATTTTATAATTGTAGTATTTTATAATTGAAATATATATTTCTTTAAGTGTGAATTTTATAATCTATTTTGATTACTGATGATGCAAAAACTTCATGATAGTATATGTTGTATCGTGAAAATTTATGTACTTATTTTACATATTTTTTTCCTTTGATACAGAATACGTGGAGTAAAATCTGTTATTGCAAAAGATATTGTAATTTATCTGTCATGAATGTTTTATAAAAGTTTATAAAAATTTTCTGAAGATTTATTATTTATTTTTTTTTAGGAAATTTAACTTTTTTAATAAAAAGATAATATTATATGTCTAATGAGATAAATATATAGATATATTTGAGAATAATAATTGTAAAAATTGTTATAGGTACTGTAGGAAGGGACAGTCCATCGGCATTGTTAGAAGTACTTGCAGAAGTCGCATCTCAAACGCTGCACTCAGAAAAGAAACATATTAACTCGATGCTGACGTTGCAATTCAAACCTAAAACTACGAGTATGAAACGAAAAGAATCGTGTTTTACTGTTTCTCAACTCGCATCTATGCCTGTTTCACATCTTGTTAAGCAATTTGCCGTTTTTACAAGCGATGAGCTCAAAAGACAATATTCTTACACTTGTGCATTAATGCCTGGTTGCCATGAGAAATATACTAGTTTTGCTAGTGAAGAAAAAGCGAGAGCATGCATAAAAATTCACCTAGAGAAGCATTTAGAACAGCTAAAAGCTGATAAAGAGACTTGTATGTACTAATCAACTACTATTATATCTTTATATCATCAACTTGTCATGAATATTACATAAAAGAAATCTCTGATGAAATTGTTTACAATTGTTTAACATTTATTTTAAATTTTAAATTTACGATAATATTAGGTGTGAGAAAAAGTTCGTAGCGTTTTTTTAATGCCATCTAATGAGAAAAACGCCACGAACTTTTTCCCACATCTAATATATAAATGACATGTAAATGCTCATCCTGGAAAAAATCTTGGAAAGACTTATGTGAAACAAATTTATATTGTATTTACATATTAAAATAATTAAAAGACTTGTTTTTATGTTATTATAGATGATACATTTACAGCAAAAAGTATAAATCATAAGAATCTCAAAACTAATTTACAAAATAAGAAAAGTCGGATGCAACAGATAAAGAAACCACAAGAAACATTAAATAAGGAGAATAAAGACATAATATTGGAAAAGCCCACCAATTGTTTACGTAAAATATTTTTGAACGATATTAATATTAAAGAAAATGAGAAGCAGAAATGTTTTCAGAAATCGGAAAATAAGGAAGTGTGTGACACTGAATTAAAAAATATTTCACAAATAGATAATAAGGTTCTTGGCGATCATAGTTATTCCGAACGATTAAGTGATACACCTAATACAAAAAAAACATCTCTCGATAATATTCCTGATAATGCAGGAGAAGAAAATGTTAGTAATAAACAATTTATAAAACTATAATACAATTGTGAAAAATATTTAAATATTACATTTGATTTTACATTTATGCACTAAATTTTACAAATATTTATATTTTTTCAGATTGTATTGATGGTTGTTGGTACTGATAGTGTACATATGAAAGAGTATTCTCATGTCCATCAGAAATTAGCTGAAAATTGTCAAGATTCTAATATTTGTTCACCAGGTATGTTCTATAATTTCATAAAATTCCATAATTTATAAAATAAAAAGTACAATATTATAAGTAATATTATAGAAGTGGGTGGGTGGGTGGGTGGGTGGGTGGGTGT
>NW_017259245.1:1464469-1467058 GCF_001594045.1 Atta colombica
GTGTGTGTGTGTGTGTGTGTGTGTGTGTGTGTGTGTGTGTGTGTGTGTGTGTGTGTGTACATATATGTGTGTTAAAATTGTATACATACATATAGATTTCTAAGTATTATATTTACGTATATGTACAAAATCATGATCAGATGAAACTCAAATCAGCACAAAATCAAACACAGAGATATGTCCAACTACCAAGCCTAAAGGAAAAGCAAAGTTTATTGGCACTAGCAAAGAAGAAAGAGAAATGGCATTAGCATATATAGAACGTATTAAGAAGAAGGGTAATCCTACAGGGAACAATCTTCAATGTCGCATTTGCGACCCCCCTCGTAGTTTCACAGCGCCTACAACTTTAGTGTCTCATTATCGAAGTCACGCTGGAATAAAACCATACGAGTGTCGGATATGTAAAGCTGTTTTTACGAGAAGGCACAGTTTGAAATATCATACATTAATTCATCAAAATCAGACTCGTTTTACATGTACAGATTGCGGAAAAAAGTTTAGGCATCCATCTCATTTTAGAGAACATCAACGTAGGCATACTGGAGAAGCACCATTCGGATGTGATGATTGTGGACAACGGTTAGTAAAATTATTGTTGAAAGATATATTTATAATATATAAATATATATAAATAATATTATGTTAATTTTATTTTATACAAATATTTATGTTTCATTTTTATAAATAAGTTTAAATAAAATTAAACTACACATAGATACACATAAATTAGTAAATTTAAATTAAACAAAAATCTTTGTCTTTTTGATCTCTTAAAAAAAAAGAAGACAATTAATATTAATAATTTTGATCGTATAATTTTGATCGTATTAATATTCTACTTTTTATGCTAGGTTTAAAACCAGAAATACTTATAAACGTCATTTAAAAACACGACATAATAAAATCCTTACTACATTTGGTGAAGTTTTACATCCTCCACAAGAAGAATATCAAAATGTTCGAATTAATCGAAAAAAGAAAGATGATTCTCCAAAAGCTACAATAAATATCAATAACATCGCATCCAATGCAATAGTAAGGTTTGAAAACCATGACGAAACGCAAGTTACTACAAATACAACAGAAGAATATGTTCTAAAAGATGGTATTGATAGTAACAGAAACTGGGAAACAAATGATATAATACAAATTGATAAATTTGAGAGTTTTGAGATTTGTTCGGAATCTCAATTGAATAAGACTGATGGTATAGAGACTGAAATAGCTATAGAGTGTAAATACCCCGATAGGAAGAACAGCAATGTGGAATGTATTGATAGTATAGAGGATGGCCTGCTGCAATTAAAAAATTCTTTTTACGATAATTTAAGAGTAACTGATAATGAAGAGAATCATGTTTGTCAACATAATATCGAGAATCAAGATTATGAATGTAATAATGAAATAAAATGTAAAGTCAATTCTAAAAGTGAAACATCAAAAGAAGAAATACAAAAAGATGAGGAAGTAATTGATGAAATAAATACAGATTTTCCAGAAAAACAAGGTAAAAGCAACTTGCAATTGTTGCAAGAAACGCACGATTATCATAAGAAGATATTCAATAGTGACGTACAAGACAAAAACATAACATATTTAAAAATAGCGCAAACAGAAGCTACAAATTCCAATGAAAATGATCAAAAATATGATGAAAAATATGTCATTATACAGAATGATGTCACGAATGAAAATCCTACTAATGCATATAATCCTAAATATGCAAATAATATTGATATTGAAAATAAAGAATATCCGGGAAATAACATCTTCTGTGCACAGGTTGTATATGAAAATATTAATATTTTGCAAGCATTCAATGAAGCTAGTGAAGAGATTATTCTAGAAAATCAAAATAACGTATTGCAAGAAAGCGAATGTATAACTCAATCTGTTGCGACTGATGTGGTAGAAATATTAAATGTTTCTTCAAAAGAGAGTAGAGAAACAAATCAAGAAACCAATCAACGACAAAGTCATCAGTATTTATACGTCCGTTCCGAACAGTTAAGTACATTAATTGCTCAGAATAAATACGTAACTATACCGCTACATCAAATCAAGTTGTGTCGCAATCATGGATTGCAAGCGAAAGTGGACAATCACCGATCGATATATATCATAAATGAGGATATACAAACAATTATAAAGCAATCTGAGAAACAAAATACGATTTTAATTTTATCTAGTGATATCTGCAAGAACAGCATTTTTCAAATTGACAAAAATAGTATTATTGTCAAAGCTCTAAAGAGATAGATTATCGTAAATTATAAATAAGATTATCGTGCAAAGTAAAAATAATATTTGTATAAATAAGATACGTAAAGTTTAATGTTGATCACGTTCAAAATATATTTTGTAACATAGCAATGCGCTAATACGGTCGATCGTACATATGCAATAATTGTTGTAACATAAAATAATCTTAGAAAGAAGAAATAACATAATATAACGCTGCATATTCTTGCTTAAATATCTAGAGAACAAAACCAAATAGATGTAATCGTGTGTCTCATTTTTATTACGATATAATTAACTGAAGGTATATAGTTTATATATTTATAAAAAAAAAAAATATATATA
>NW_017259245.1:1467199-1486945 GCF_001594045.1 Atta colombica
TATTATAAATATAATTTTAAATATAAAATAGTATAATACTATAATTATATATCATTAAATACAATTAAATTATGTTATAATAAAAAAAAACCAGAGATTAATAATAAATTTGAGATTAATAATAAATTTGGTGTCCAAGTGTAGGTACATGCGCAATCACTAGGACGTTTACTTCATTATCAGTTTATGTTGATTGCAATAATTACCTGCATTTATTAATTTTCAAGTTTAATACCAAATTAGTATTCAAAATTAAATTTTGCATTCTTTAATTTCATATACGAAAAATCTCTTGGCATATACGAAAAATAAATCTGGTTTCACATGATTACTTTTACCAGATACGGTTCTATTAATTATATTTATTAGCATGAAAAAAAAAATGAAAATATGGTAAAGTGCCAAATATAAGAAAATACGTTACAATGTTACAGTTATTTAATCTCAATATAATTTCATATAAAATTTTTCATTTTTTAAGATTGTCATAAATGTACTACTACATAATTTATTTTTATAATAATGCTATTGAAACTTTTTAATATTTATCTCTGTTTTGGATTATTTTAGAGAATATCTTTATACAGATTGCTTAGATGCTCTGCGCACAATGGAGAAAATATTAGAAATAGGAATAAATATTAATATTTAACCTATCAAAATTGTAAAGTGTATTTTAATGCATCTGATAAGTTGAAATTTTAATATTTATTCCTAATATTTGTTCTATTATGTGCAGGACCTTAAAATAATAACACATTTATAATTTTTTTAACAATTATATATTATATTAGCTGAATGAACAAATTATAGATATTTATAAACTGTATGATGTGTGATTTAAGAACAAAGTTTACATTGAATTATTCATTCACTTTCAATTTGGATGACATCTTTTTTTATTTCTACATTATCTGAACTGATGTACATGATGCAATAAGTTGAAGTGAAATAAATATACATTTGTTTCATTTCAATATATTGCATCAGTTCAGAGAGTGCAGGAATAAAAAACAGACCTATAAATTACTCCGTATGAATTATGTATAGCGTACTTTGAATGTCGTTAGCTTCACATATTTCTTTTTGACATTTTTTCAGCAATACATATTTTTACAATATTTCAGCAATACATATTTTCAGCAATACATATTTTTTTTCTAAAAGAATCAAGATATTGCAATAAATTATAGGTATTCGAAAATTCACATATTAATTGTTAATTAATTGATAATCTATACATTAAGTTCAAATAAGTTACAAACCATGTTTTCTATCTAATTTATGAGTTTCTACATGTTTTTTATGTTGAATAATATATATTTTTATGCTAAATAGTGTATAAATTTATTCTATTTATTTGTATAAAATCTATATCTGAGAAGTTCCGAGATTCAATTGCAATCCAATTAGAAGTACATATTCGATGTTCTCAGAAAAATAAAACGTAGTTAACTAGATACTGTGCTGCATAATTAAGACAATGAATAAAACAGACATAGTTAAAGAATTTACAATAGTGGTATTTTAACTTTGTTTAACAAAGAAACATTTTTTTAAATTCATATTGTTAATTAATTAAAAGAGAAGTGCATACTTTCACACAACACAGTAACTTAAAATCTAACAGGATTTACGATCCTTCGGCTCAACTTAATTTTTTGTTTTTTTTCCGAACATTACATCTTTGTGAATTATTACCTTTAGGATTCTTACAATAAGCCATGGCTTGCGCCATTCCCTTTGTCCATTCCCATTCTTCTTTTGTTATCTTCTCAAAAAAATCAGGATCAAAGAGCTTATCTATTTCAGCCTGATCTTCAGATGATAGATTTTGTAGTTATTATTGATCCTCTTATATCAGTTATCACTGATTTTCTTGTATTTGCAAGCTCTGATGAGGTTCAATTGTCTCCTTTATCTCTTTTAGCGACATCTTTAAGTTAGCCTTAATAAATACCTATTAGTTTTCCGTGGTGATAGAATATCTTCTAATATGAGTTCGTTTTAAAAAAGATGCTTTAGTCTAGAAATTTTATTCACTCAGATCTATAAATTTGAGACTCTTTAGTTCTTATACTAAAATTTATTATGAATAAATTTGTGAAAACTCTCATACTTATAAAGAATCAATCTTTGCAGTTTTAGGTACAGGTATTACGTCTAAATTTCAAATAATTAGCCAAGAAATTTAGATAGTTTTTTCTCTTAGACCTCTGCTCCGTAGACTTTAGTCTGTAATACATACAATAATATTTGGAATTATTATACATAGCGTCCCGTGTATACTAACTTATCTATCGTAATTAATAACAAAATTCTCAAAATTTGATAAAATTTTATTAAATATTGCTAATTTATGTGCAATATATTCAAACTCGGAACTTTCTCGACATAGATAATACAAGTGGTCGATTCAAATTAATTTAAAATATCTTTTTTACTAAAAAATAAAAATCATTAATGTACCAATATGTTAATATATGATTAATATATATACATTATATTACAGAATGTGGTAAGAATAATGAATATAACTGAAGTGACTTTTTGTGTAAAAAAAAAAAATCGAAATTATGGAAGCTATGAGAAAGTTGATTTAAAGTCTGTAATCGGAAGACACAGTACTATTTCGGCGCTAAGATAAGCTACTAGTTCTGTCATATTACATGTCCTTATCCTATGCTATTTCATAATTTCTAACACCATCAGTAATTCATATGTTCAATTCTTTGACAAACATATCAATGACCTTAACATATAATGCATTTATACATATTGTATAACCTGTAATTTTTAATACCGTCTACAAGGTAATGAATTTTACGAATGTAATTATAATAGTTAAGATATTAATTAACAAGGTAGATCATATTAACAAGGTATATCATATATAAATTATATATGTAATATTATTATTATTATATACAGGGTGTCTTTTTGATAGGAATAAGATAGGAGCGAGAAATAAAATATAAAAATATAGCTAATATCATTAAAATATTTATCAGTTACGATTTCATATTGATAAAAAATATAATCTTTATATAATCTATAAAATTATGTATATTAATTATAATCAGTTTTGATTATAAAAATATAATATTGTAGAAATTTAGACAGGGAAAAAGAACATGTAAGGCAAATTACTCAAGAATGTTCGTTCTCGCAGAGGTTTCGTGTTGTACAGTTTCGTATCAGGATTAACATAATATAGTAATAGTGCTTTGAAACCGCGAGCCTATAATCGCATCGAGTTATCGACTATATAAAGAACAATAACTTTGCTTACATAATATGTATTTTTCTACGTATATTTTGTACTTGCGAATAAATTTCTAAAAATATTCCGCATGAATTATTCGATTACCCGCTATATAATTTAAATAAAATCAGGAGTTAGCGTGCAAGTAACATATATTAAAGTTTTTTACGAATGCAAATTCTTTTTACAAACGCGAGATTCTTAATTGTTTTATAGAAATATGACACAATATTGAAAAGATAAAGTAAACAATATATTACAATTAATGGACATGATCCCATTATTGAAAGTTTTACAAAAATCATTATTAGAACCAAAATTTTAAATATTAAATATTAAGCTTTTAATAATATGTATGCCTTTAAATAATAATATCATTGTTTATAAAAATTTAATAATTTATGAATGAATTTATTTAGAATTATACATATCATTAAAAGCTTAATGTTTAACATTTTTGTCATTTCGTCCAAAAATTGGATCATGTCCATTGACTGATACATTTACCTTAATATAACATACTTTTAAAATACATATCTTGTCGATATGTCGTCTCGATCCAGATTACGATACTTAATATCGTTTTGGAGAATTATAGCTTTCTCTTGAAACTTTTCAGAATCTTTCGCTCGGAACTAATCGACAACGCAAACGGCAAGCAACGACAAAAAATAATTGAAGATGAATGAAAGAATAAAAGCGAATCAGACAAAAGAATTCAATAAAAGAAGAAAATCTTATAACGTCATCTAATTATTATCTGCTGCTATCCTATTCATTGATATTCATATTAATAATATTTTATGTCGATGCAATATTTTTCTAATAGAAATAATCTGTGAAAGGAAGAATATTTTGAAAATGTTACATCCTATTACGCGCCGCGACTTTAATTAAATGTCTAATGTTTTTGATTCCCTAACATTAATATATTTCATTGAATCTTTGAAATTTGTGCTACAACTTTTTACGTTTTAAGGAAAAAAGGAAAAAAAAAGGGATTTTCTCTGAACATCTCCCTGAAACACTTCCGACATAACAATAAAATTAATTCTATATGTGTCATATACATTTTTCACTTTAATCCTTACTTTATTTCTTCTAATAATTAAATTTTTCCTTATGAGAAATCTCATCAATGCATTACTTTTGCTACTTGGATAAATCGCGCTATTATTATTTTCACAAAATTTCGCTCTTCTCAATAAACAAAAATTTTGAAAATCAGCAAAAATAATTTCGAAGTTACGTCTCACACAACATGAAATATTTCCGAAATATTTTCAAAATATTGCATTGCAAGATTTTAAATACTTCCGAAATGTTTCATGGAATATTTCTGGAATAAAATAGAAATATGTCCAGGAACCCAGAGTTCTTGAAATATTTTTGTTTTCACAATATTTGTACAAAATATTTTAAAGAAACACATTTTATATTTTTAAACAATACTGCAAAACGTTTTATGAAATATTTCTAAAATATTTTTTATTGAAATATTAAAAAAAAAATAATTCACATAAATATTTCAAGCTGCATGATAAATATAGTACTCTTCGTTCTCAATATAACACAGTGAAAGACTCATGATTAAGTCGCTTTCATCAAGATCAAGAAATTCAAAAAATGGTATTTATAACGGTATTTATAACAGGTTGTATAATATAGAAATGTATATTCATACATTTTCACTAAATAGCAAAATAACATATGAGCAGAGTGTAAATCGATTATTGAAAAAGTGAAGTCTCTGATCTAACCAAATTAAATTATATTCACCGATACATCCTTGTATACATACCAGATACATACCAGATATTAATCTTTACATTTATGTAAAGGAATATATATAAAATTAATATTGCGAAATTATTTGCAAAAGTATATTATGTATAAACATTTACTTCTACTAATAGTATCAATTAAGGTCATGTCTTGGTTTTGTCTTGAATCAAGACAAGATTAAAACAAGAAATTGGAAATTGATTTCAAGATAAGACAAGAAATTGTTATCAAGACCAAGATTTCTTGACAATAAGTCAAGAAATTTCTTGAATTTCCGTGACAGTTTTTATTTTTAATACTTTAGTATTTTAATATTTTATTATTTTATTTCTGATTTGAAAAGTTTTGAATAAATTAGATTTCAACATTTTCAATTTATTGATATTTATAACAGGTTGTATAATATAGAAATGTATATTCATACATTTTCACTAAATAGCAAAATAACATATGAGCAGAGTGTAAATCGATTATTGAAAAAGTGAAGTCTCTGATCTAACCAAATTAAATTATATTCACCGATACATCCCTTGTATACATACCAGATACATACCAGATATTAATCTTTACATTTATGTAAAGGAATATATATAAAATTAATATTGCGAAATTATTTGCAAAAGTATATTATGTATAAACATTTACTTCTACTAATAGTATCAATTAAGGTCATCAGGAGTGATTAAAATATAATAATAATAATTATTATTATTATATCTAATAAGGAATCTTCTTAGATATCTAATAATCTGAAATAGAGTTACATTTGTAATTCAGTAACCTCATGATATTAAAAATGATATTTGAGAAATGTTTTTAATCTTTATTAGATTTGTGCATAATAGACATTATAGGCATACTTTTAAACCATGAATTTAAACATAATAAACTACGAGATGACTCGACATTTAATTTGTATCTATGTTTTCTTATTATCTCTTACGACATGATGTAGTCAAAGAATCACAAGGGCTCTGCTTAAAAAATCAAGAAATTTCATTCAGAAATTCAAGATTTTTGAATTCAAGACAAGAAATACAATATCAAGAAATAATCAAGACAAGAATTCTTGTCTTGATGAAATACTAGTCTCTTTATTAAATTATACCTATAAATTGGGAACAACACAAATATTTACAACATCCTAGATTCATCGCCGCGCGAATGCCAAACATTCGCTGACATTCGCGACCGGTTCGTGTCGGTCGGGATGACAAGACGCGCGACCGGCAACAATTACGCGGGCGCGGCATGTCGTCCTGTTGTTTTTCTTGTTTGGAGAACGGTTCGCGTTCCGCCGGGGAACAAGGTTTGCGAGGCGGTTAAAATGGCGAGCCGAAACCAGGCTCGCTGATCAGGATATAATGGGGTATACGTGTCGCACATCGGCGACGATCGCACGGCGTATATATTTACTGTTATAGGACGTTCGCGGGGCGAACGCTGTTCGCCATGGTTCGCCGCGCGCTCGGCGACCTGCGTTGTACCTGCAGCCGACCAGTTCACCAGTATGGCAGTATCGCGAACCATCGCGAACGGCGAGGACTTGATCGCAGATGCCGCCTGCGCCAGTGTAATTTCCCGTCGTTCTAATTCACGCGAGAGAACGTGCGTTCGCCTCGGGAAACGGAATTGGCGACGTTCTCGCAAAAACAGTCTTGCAGAATCATCGGCGATAGTCTTGTTGAATGAATTATTAGATACAGCTGTCTCATTAAGTCTGGTCTCACGAAAACAGAACGGAGAGACTGTACTTCGCGATACTTCGGCGAGATCGTACTATACTTGCACAACAACGCGATCTCGCTGTGCGTCATTATTCGCAAGTTATCGAGGTCTTCGCGTTCGCCGCGGTGATATCAGGTATGATTACACGTGTACAGCCTTCGACGAGAGATATATTCTCAGGTATTCTGATGTAATCCATCCCAAGGAATATATCAAATCAAATGATTTTATTTGGACTTTAAAATGATGACTTTAAATTTGATTATTTATTGAAGAATTACAAGGTTAAGAATTACAAGGTTTAATTGTTTATTATTATTGACGTTAAAAGAATTAATAAAATTGTCATTTTGATTTTGTTGAGACACACACTCTCTGTGTGTTCCTTGGAAAGTACAGAAGCTTACAGCAATATTACTGCAACATTTGCAACATTACTGTAATATTATTGTAACGTTACAATATTGCTTCAATATTTGGAGTCATTTGTGCTGTATGATAAGCGTCACATCTATGGACGCTAGTTCCTTTACACTCTTCTATAGATAGGCCGAATATAACGCTTCTATCCAAGCAGAACAACAACCCATACAACACAGATCATTATAACAATAATGACTGCGTTCAGCAAAAAAAGCAACTTTGCAACTGTTATTCAAATCCAAGATACATACAAAAATCAACAAAAAAATCAAAATGATTTTATTTTTATTCTTAACGTTAATAAACAATCAAATTTTGTAGTTAAAAATTATCATTTTGGCTTTCATGACATCAAAATAAATTAATGATTTTGACTTTCTCTTTAATTTGGTGTATTCCTTAGAGATATCAGATTTTTTTAATATTATGATTGACCTTTCTCTTAGTTTCTCACGAATCTATAAATGTAGAAACCAATCGCATTAAATATAATTTTATAACAATTGCAAAATCGCTTTTTATGCTAAACGTAGTTATCGCAACGTTCCAGCAATATTGTAATTGAAAAAACGTTGCAGCAATATTGCTCCAAGTTCTAATATGCTGTATGGGAAGTCGTGATACATAACGTCAAAATAACATTAAAATGAATCGTAAATGATTGAAAAATGACTTTTAGTAATCATTTTGCAATCATTTCGCTGTCATGATGACTTGTGTTCTGCTTCACAAGCAATCACTTCTCTAGCCAGTCAGACCTCCCTCTATTGAAGGAGTCAAGAAGAAGCTCTATGAATGCTCAAACATCAGGAGAGATACCTCCGGTATGGTGACACATCCGGTACGCAGGAGTTGAACTGTAGCGAGGACTTCGATTGCATCTGAAAGGCTGGAAGTAACGGTGGTTCGTCGAGTGTCATCCTGATCACATCACGAATTGACGCTCGTCGGAAAGAGAACTTTCGGGAACAAACATTAGCGGTGCAGTATATCATGCGCACGAAGAACCATCCCGGAAAATCGAAAGCGACACGACATTCTTACTGTCGGCAATACGCGGGACACGCGCCATCGGCGTAAATATTGAATTGAACAAGTGACGTAATATTAGTTGCGCGAGGCATGATAATAAGCGAGGACGTCGTCGTTGCTCGTCGGCGCACCTCGCGATCAGATAAAGCCGCTCGAAATTGTTCCCCGTTTCGAGGTCGACGTACTGCTCGCGTATCTGCCGCAGAGAAGCCCGATAAAAGGTTCAGTCCGGATCTACCATCGTTGCCAGCCTGCTGTTGCATTCCCGAATTCTCGCCGGCGGAAACGCACGGAATGGAGGTGAGTCTTTCCCTCGCTTCGACTAAAAAGTAAATAAAAAGGAGTTTCCGGAAAGCCGATCGTTTGCTGATACTCCACCCTAGCAAACATCGAATATAACTATGTAATGTAGCTGTAAAATATTTATATATATGTTATATAGCAGTTACATTTATTAGGTCCGGTTTCTCATGTAAAATCTTCAATGTAAAATTATTTTAGTTCAATTTTCTCTTTATTCTTGGAATTAGAAAAAGATAAACAGTAAGTTAAATCGAAGTTAAAATTAATCTTACATTGGTGGAACCGGGCTAAGTTTGTTTTGTGCCCGTTCTTGTCAAATTTAATTTTAATATTAGTTCAACTAACTCTTTACTAGTTCTAAGAATCAGAAAAAGCTAGTGAAGAATAAGTTAAATCGAAATTAAAGTTAATTTACATTGATAGAAACGGAATATTACTTGAACTTGCATATGTACGATTCATCTTTTCTCTTTTTTCTTCAGTGTAGAGAGAAAAGGAGGGAAGAGATGAACTGTGCAGAAAAGTCAACTAAAAAGAACAAGACTAACGTTTGCTGAAACATATTTTCGTAGACTGTCTTAGAGAAATCATTCATTGGAACGATCTAACTGATGATCTGCCGTCCCACAGATGTCCCTTGTATTTCCTGTAATTTAAAGCAATCGAAATACACGTATACTTGAATTTAGGAAAGTTAAAGATGCGTGTTAGACATCAGGAAATAGGAAAATATGGAAAGTGTAACTAAACGGAGCAAATCTGCGTGACGACAGTCTTATTTATCTCTAATGTTCGAGCAGCGAGTGAATTGACAGTTACGCAAAACGCGAATTTATAATACGATTTAGAAAAAAATCAATAGCAATCTAACTAACAGCAATCTGATTAAAAACAATCTTGTTAAATTTCAGAAAATCTTTAGTGAAAACAAACGTCATGCTCTTGTTTTAATAAAATTTTATTTGTTTTAATTAAAATTTGTTTTAATTTGTTTTGTTTGTTTTAATTATAATTTGTTTTATTTATTTTAATTAAAATTTGTTTTAATTTAATTTGTTTTATTTGTTACTATTGTTCTTAAATAAACACGATAATTTTCAATTAGACTGTTTTTTTTTTTATTAATGCTGTTAATTTAATTACAATATCATTTTTTTTCGTGTTCAGACCGAAATGAGATCCCTTTTCGCATTTGTTTCAAAGTGAAGAAACAAAAATTGCTTGATTAATTTGATTTCATTGCACGTCCTTTTTATCTTTCTATCATTTCAAAAGATAAATAAAATAAAAATAAATACAGATATAGAGATAAAAAAATATAATTATTGATTAAGGAAATAAGGAACTTGAATAAATACTTAAAAGATATAATAATTTTATTATTTAATTCGCGTGATGAATATGAATTAAATGTTATAAGAGGTCTGGTTATGAAAAGATTTGGATTCCGCTGAGCGAGAGTTAATTTCACTTCGTACTATTGCGCGTGACATTGCGACTGTGTTTACAATGACATTTTTCATTGAGTCGTCTGCGCAATGTTGATATCATATCTCTCGCACTTCACACAGCTTCTTCATAATGTTTAGTAATTTGGTGCTTTAATTGCAAAAACGTTAGTGTGACGTTAGTGTGACAGAAGAAGAAAAATAAAAATTTTTTGTCTAAATTTAAAAAGTTGAAATAAATGCGTGCTCGTAATCATTTCATGTAACAATTGGTAACAATTGGTAATAATACAACATATTCCGCATATTATTATTATACATTTGTTAAAACAGTCAATAAATTTGTAAACCCATCGCGGCTCCTGTTTGCGGAAAACTTTTGTTCACGTTTCTGCTTCATTCTTAAATTCTAAACAAATTATTAGGAATTGTTATGGAATTCTTATCAAGAAGTGTGTTTGATATTACTTAATGTATTACAATTTTAATATATTAGATATTTTTAAATATATCGCAAGTTGAAACCAACATCGATATAGTAACAGGATCTTAGAGATCCTTTTAAAGCCAATTGACTTCAACTATAATTCGATTCAGTTGACGTAATATTGTACGCGATCTTCATACAGAATGATACAAGACTCAAGATCAAAATGAGGCAATCGTGTTTGACGCACGATATAAAAATATAGATCTCCCTGGAAGAGAACAGAATGACTGTACGAATATATTACAATCAAAAGTCAAGGCAGTAATCTAATTTAAATATATTTTCTTCTTTACATAATGATTAATTTATTATTCTAAAGATACGGAAAGTAAAATTCTAAAAATTGATTTAATTGAAACTTTATAACCGTAGTTACCTTTTATTTGAACTTACTTATTTGAGTCTTAAATATTATTCTACTTACAATGAGTCTCAATATTCTTTGATTTTTTTAATTCCAAGTACTTATATTGTCTACATTTTATAATTTTATAATTTATAACACTTGGAAGAGAATGACTTGGCAATTCAAATGTTAATCGACATTGGGAGAACTGTATCAATCTTAAGTCGGTCGCTCAGATATTCTCGAAGGAAGCGAAGATGGTGCACGCTGATCGAAAGGAGAGACGAAAGAACGGTAGGAAGAGTCGTGGCCCATTTCTTTTAGAAGGGAAACGATGATTACAGTTAAGCCGTTACCTCCGTCGGTGCTCGCTCAGTTTTCTGTGGACGGCATTCCTGACCGGCGTCACGTCACAGCTGGAAATCCTCGTGAGAAACTCGGTATAGCGGCTGCTCGGTATAGCAACAGCTTCTGTCCTCGCCTCGCCTTTCGTACGCTACGCCAACCCTTTTACGACACTTTTCTTGCCAGAGACACCGAGACGAGATATTAAAGCTGGCCTTGGAGTCTTTCTCAGACCTAGTTAATCGCCGCGAAAATTTATTCAAATGACCTTTAATGATATCCAAGCGAATGCTAAGCTTTATGAATCAATGGATAATCGATACAAATATGATAGAAATTGCTCAGCAAAACATAAATAGAATTGCTATATAACATATGTATGTAAATATACACATTTTACATTTATATTACATCCATTGAGAAAATTTCTGGTTCAAAATGGCCGAATTATCAGAAAATTCTGATCATATGAGTAAGAATTTTGATTATTTCAACTAGAATTATAGATCCAACTAAAAAATTTTTATTTGCCCGTCACTTTTAACCAGAATTCCAATTAATGCAACTCTTTTTTTCAGTGTAGCAGTTATATTTGATGTTTACTGGAAAACTGTGAGAAAATAGTATTAGATTAAATAAAAAAAAACTATTGGAACGAATATATTTGACTCGAATGTCACTCTCAAACTCGGTTTTTTTAATTATTTTCAATAATTTTTTGCAAGTCTAAAAGTATTTTCCATAAAGTATTTTTCCGTAAAGAAAGAACAGATTTTTGAGATTTTGATGTAAACGTTTGAAACGGAAGTGACTCAAAGAAAAAGAAAAGTAATAGTGGAGAGAAGATTTTATCATGATAAAAGCACGATGTATTCACTGATATTTAAAAAAAAAACGATTTCTAATAGCCTTGATTTTTACCGAAGGTCATCGCTTGATTCCTGTATCTTTTTCGTACAGAAAATATATTTCTTATTTATCCGTTTCATGACTTCAAAAAATGCATGACATGTCGAGGAAGTTGCAATGGAACACGATATAATTTTTTCTGAAGATAAAAACTGATAATGTTCGATATGCGATCGATAAAGGCAAAGATGACGGTTATTGTTGCAATAAGAAATTTGCTGCACCGCTGAAAACCCTTTCACCTTCCCACCGCACATACATAATTCTTTGAAAGTATTTTATTCTCCACGGTATCATTCGAATGAAATAACATATCTATTTATCAATAATTATTACAATCAATCCATTAATCAATATTGGGTGCCAATAAGCATGATGAGAAAGATATCGAGAGAATTGAATATATATACACACACAAAATGATATGAACATGATATAAAAATTTAAAAGACGTCATCACGCTTTCTTTTATATCTACAGATCAATTATTAGTTACTCTAATAAAAGATCAAATAAAAAGGATCGTTAAAAAGGATCAGATAAATTTTTCAACTATTCGATCGGATCCATATTGAATGTTAGTATGTTAGTACTTTGTTTTGTAAATGGAATTTTAGTGAGATTCCTCTTATCTTAAATTTTTTGAATTCTTTGTAAAGAAATTTTAAAATTCTGATAACGAGTTCGTGTATCACATAACTTAAAATTCTTTGTATTCCTCGTGAAAAGATTTTAAAACCTTAATAACGAAATCATTGAATTTTAATGTTAAATACTCTTGTATCTCTCGAGAAAAGATAAAAATTAAACGGTGTTCCATATTTTCATGTGAGAATGCATGTGCAGGCGGAGCATAGACTGGAGCAGTTAAAGAGAGCGACGGACAGAATACAAAGGGAAATCGAAGAAGTGACCGAGAGGGAACACGAACTGCGGAACGTGGGTAGCATTAAAACTACATCCCATGAGACGGTAGACTTCAAGGTATCTTCAGAATGAACACCAAGTAATACAGTTTAGCGTCTCTGTATCTATAAAAATTGCACGCACCTCTCTTTTCCTTTATAAAAATAAAAATATTTTCGAGTTTTAATTCCCTGAAGAAAATCCATACAGCACAGAATTTGCAATAATATCGCTGCAAAATCTCTGCAATATTGCTAATAATAATTTTATTGTTTTGTTTGTACAAATATTGCTAATGTTGCGGCAATGTTATTGCAACTTTTGTGCAACTTTGTGCTGTAGGAGAAAGATTAAAATATGAAAATATGTTTAGAAATCGTCTCGAACACGAAAAGATCCACTTGTGTCTTAAAATAATATATAATTAGTAATTTTATTGCATAGGTGCGCCGTATGCCACAAGCTCTGGCCTCGGGAAAATTGAAAAGAACGACGTCTACACCACAAATACTGGAGACAGTCAGCCCGACGTCGCGGTCGCCAAACTTGACGCCAAAGATGACGAACGGCGTGATATCTACGCGCACGACGTCGACACCGCTGCGTTTTGCAACCACGCCAAATCAGAAGGGTTTGATGCACAGGTTTCTAGCTACACGGGGAAAACTCTATAAGAGTAAATCGCAAAACGACGATAATTTGAATTCTCCCATAACGCCCGTTATCACGCTCAATCCTTTGAGTATCAAAGCCTTTAACAGAACATTGGAAATACCACTGGAACCGAATGACGAGCCAAAGAAACCATTAACGAGGAAAGGATATGTTCCTGTCGAGCAAAAGATTCAAAAAGAGTTACATGACATGAAAGAACGAGAGAACGAATTAAGGTATCAAAGTTTTCACTTATCAAAGAATTTACTTTATTTTTATTGAACGATTCAGATAGTTTTTAAAATAACAGATTAAAGGGAAAATTAATTTGAGATTGACTTTTTAATTGTTTAAGAATAAGTTTTGAAATTTATTAATAAAGCGATTTGTACTATTATATTTCCAATTCTGTAACAATAATAAATAATAGTAATTTAAATAATAATATAATTAAATAATAATATAATTTAGATTTATTTAACTGATTTATTTATCTGATTTTGTTTGCAATGAAGAAAGCATTAAAAAGTTAAAATATCATGTTATCTAGGCAAATTGCTGCATGTTGTAACAAAAATTACATAAAGGAGTCTTTTCACTTGATTATAACATTTGCAAATTAATTGATTTGTGTAAATCTCGTTTTATCTTCTAGATTGATGAGATCGCAGATGTTAGCAAAGTCTCAGCCAAATCTACTTGATATAGGAAACGATAACGATTCCGATATTTACGACGGTTCCAGTTCCCTTAGAAGTGGCACTTCCACTAATACCTTGAATGAAGATGAAATCGAGAGAGAACATAAAGGAAAACACAAGGTTAATAATGTTTCATTTTTTACAATCAATGACTATCATCAAAATAAACGTTAGTTTATAATAAATATAATTCTTTAGATCGCATTTATTGATAGTTTTACTAAGTGATAAAAAAAATCTTTTATTTGTAGCCTAATCCACGACGTCGTAACACACTCATCGAGCAATGGGAAAATCTGATAGCAGCCAAGAGAGAAGCTATTGAGAATAATAATGAGAAAGATAGAAACTACTTTTGAAAGTTTTACTATTTGCAGACAACAACATCGTCTTTATCTTTATCCTATCGGTATCTCGTTCTATCTAAATGGTTGATTGTAAATTAATAATACTTATTAATATTACAGTGGATAATCATATTGCAATAAGAATATTGCTCCATCTTTCTTGCATATCTTAAATAGATATTTTCTTGTTTTTTATCTTGTTTTATATAGTTTATTTACGAATGATTCATTTTTGTGTTTGAATATTTATGCGCTCTAGTATTATAATTAAAATTTAATTCAGGTCGCGGCTGCGTGTTTTCAGTATTAAGTTATTGGTTAAATAATGTTATTAAAATGCAACTATAAAATTGAAGAATTTAAAAAAAAAATAGAACACATTTTATTTCATCATTATTGATGAATTGGATAACATAAATACAATATGTAAAATATTCTTACTCGCGAGCGAGTAACTGAATTTTCGTATGTTATCATCTAATGTGTAACTTTGCGAGTGTTAAGTGCTTATTATAATTGTTAGTTCACTCGATTTGGACGTGTATAGTATTAAAAATATGTGTATCAAATACTAATTAGTCGTGAAGACAGATAAGATATTCGATGGATACCTGCATGTGAAAAATCCAATTGTAATAATAATATTAAATAATATTGCATTAATTGCAAATATTTGTTTTGTCATATCTGGCACTTTGTTTGGTTTCATTATTACCACAGCTCACTACCTTAATAACACTTCATTAACAAAAAGTATTATAATAGAATTTATAATTATAAAGATATATTATAATGTTCGATTTTTATTTTAAAAAATATCTATTGCAGCACAGTTAAGCATACACTGACGCATAAGGCAATAAATAAGGCAATTAAAAATTTAAATAATTTTCAAATTACTATTGATCAGGAGACTTTGTATTATTATATTAAATTTTATTTAAAAATAGGACGGATGAGACCTGAGAAAGCATATAATATATTATTATTTTTTATAATTTTAATAAGATATAAAATCATTGTTTGTAGTTTGTTTTATGCTATTCATCACGCGATTGTGTGCCGGTGATGAGAAAGATTGATTTATGTCTTTATTTATAATTAATACTTATCTGATCAGTCGTGGACGTAGCAGGAAGAAAATTAAAAAAACATGATTATAGCATAGAAGAAAACCACAAAATAGTGAATATTATCCATTGAGAAGGTATGTGAACATTGGCTACGTAGTTCAATCTACGTTTTAAGAATATAGGAATATAGAGGCGCTTCAATATAAAGCCCACCTGTCCACGCGGTATCTTCTTTTGTGTGAAAAATAAAAAACCAAACGTAAAACAAACGCAGTATTTTTCCACATGTTTATGATTATATTATGACATTATGGCCTCACATATAATCGAAGTAGACGAAGACATAGAAATTAAACTTTTACTTAATTTCTCTATAAATAAAGGTATATTGTTATTATATGTTACTGTAAAGTCATAAAATTCAATAAAATATACAATGACTTTTGAATACACATATATAGTATATTTTAATATGTAGAAATTTTTCTGTTATACTAATGTTTTTTTACAAGAATATATAATTCTATTTCAATAATTATTTTTTATAATTATTATATCTATTTAGTTTCAGATTTACCAAATAATGTATGTGAAATATTAAACGGCCGATACGAAGATGTAATAAATAATGAACTTTCCATATTTATTGAGGCAATAAAAAATGGTGATAACTTAGAAGAAATTATACATAATAGTTTATCTGAAACTCATACCCATCTGTCATGGCTGTGTACAGGAGTAGCTTCGTTATTATACTTTATTCAATGCAATTGGACAGGGCCTCCTATTGATAGAGATATTGATTGGTTGAAAACCAGAAGAGATGAAGCACTCAACCATTTGTCCTTATATGATGGATGTAATATAAATATACGAAAACCAGAACTTATTTATCTGTCTAAGAAAATATTTTCTGACGTAGATCTGCAACTTAAATATAAAAGTTGTATTTGGTGGTTGTTTAGAGCTACTCTGATGCATCAACATATTTTAGATGAAAACACAGGAGTATTGTTTGAAGAAACTGAGAATTTAATAATAGAAATTAATAATCTGAATATATTAGAACATCCTCTTTGTAAGCTTTTATTCAACCTGGAAGCTGGTACATTTTATTTGTACTATAAAAGATCACAAAATTCTGAAAAACATCTTGAATGTGCACAAAAAATAGCAGGCTTAAAATTAAATTTAGAAGGTGCAATGGGAAAACGTACCAAGTATCAACAAGAAGAAAAACCGCAATTATATCTCAAAATAGAAATGAACAAGGATACTTTCCTTTCGATAGATTGCGAAAATGTACCAAGATCTTTGAGTTTAAATGATTTTGATGATTTGAGATTAGACTGCATTGAGTTTTCAGAACATAAAGAAGAAATTAAATTAGGTATGATAGAAGAAGCAATAATTTTAGGAAAATAGTAAGTATAACAATATATTTGTATTCATATCAATTATAGCGTGTAATTATTATAACATAGAAAGATTTTAATAGTTAACAGTGTTCAGTTGCAGCTGTGTCAACCTACGTACGAACTTACTGATGAAGAAATCAGGCCCTATCTAAGTGTAAGCTGTAATATTAACATTGAATTTTTCTTTAATAAATTTTTCTTAATAAATAATATAGTAATTTATTATTAATAGATATTATTAAGAAATTCTTGTAGAGAGTTATTGAGAGTACAAAAAATTGGTCATTAAAGATGACTTCTTTATACTATCGTTGCTCATCAGAGTCTAATAATAAAAGAACTATCAATAGATCAATGAAGCAAACACAGTCTCTAATAAATGATTATAATGATGTAAAAGTACCTACAGCCAGAAGAATGGATTTATTTTTTGCAAGTGGTATGAGACCGATTTGGATGTTGGAAGAGAAATGGGCTAATTTAATGTTCAGTTTTGGCGATGTAAAAACAGCTCTAGAAGTTTTTATAAAATTAGAATTGTGGGAAGATGTGATTGTCTGTTATAACGTGTTAAATTTGAAACATAAGGTATATTTTATATTAAATATATGATAAATAGTTATATAATAAATAACTAATGTGAACACTTTTTCAGGCAGTTGAAATTATCGAGCAGGAAATATCTAAGAAGCCAACAGTAAAATTGTGGTGTCTGTTAGGAGATGCAACTGGGGATGTGAGTCATTATGAAGTGGCATGGAAATTGTCCGATGAAAAAAGCAGTAGAGTACAAAAACATTGGGGATTATATTATTTCGCAAAGAAAAATGTTAGTATTTGAGTCGCTAACTGCTAAAGTAAACCTTTATTCAACTCTTAATGTAAAATTTATTTTTTAGTATGTCGAGGCAATACCACATTTAAAGCTATCAGTTGAATTGAATAATATTCAGGAAGACGTGTGGTTTAGATTGGGTTATGCAGCATTACAGATCGAAGATTGGAAGTTGGCTGCTATGGCATATAAACGTTACTGTTCTTTAGAACAATTTGTATGTACACATATTTCTGATATTACTACTTTCACAGTCGATATGGATTTCATAAAATTTTTATTCTATCTAAAAATTTCAGGCTTTTGAAGCATGGAACAATTTAGCAAAAGCATATATAAAATTGGGAGATAAAACAACAGCTTGGAAATTTTTACAAGATGCCATAGCATCTTGTTACGATTGTTGGCAAATATGGGATAATTTGATGATCGTAAGCATTGATTTGGGACATTTTTCGGAGGTAAATATATATAATATTTTACAAAAATTCTCTGTTCAAGTATCTAAATCGATTTTAAAATTTACATTATAAGTTACATTAACACATTTAAAATTACAGAATTAGTTTATACGTATACATATATTAAAAGTGAATATATATAATTTATATTTGATATAAATCTTTATATTACTTATTAATAGTTTTAAATAATTTATTTACAGGTTATTCGATGTTATCATCGTATTTTGGATTTGAAAAATAATCATTTAGATGTTCAAGTTCTCCAAATATTAACAAATGCTATAGTAAATAATATTAGTGATGCGAACGGAAATCCAGCATCTCGTTTGCTTCAAAATAGTTTGGAATTATTTGGAAGAATCACTTCTAATATACTTAATAATCCAGATATTTGGAGAATGTACGCTGAACTTGTCGTACTGAAAAAAACAGACGTTGACGAAGAGAGAGCGGCACAGTATCTACAAAAAGCATATCGTTTTATCACTTCAAATCCATGGAGTCACAGCGAAGCTGCAACTCTAAAAGTACTGGATTTATGTTGTGATTTAGCACAAGCATATTTACGTTGTACCACTGATATTGCAGTTATCAAGAAAAGGAAAATGTTAGGAAGCGCTAAATTGTCGCTTCTAGGAGTCGTGAAAAAAGTCAAGGAACAAGAGTGGAATAATACGAACATCATCGAACAATTCATGAAAGTTGAAGAATATTTAACGACTATAACGAATGAATTAGAACAAATAAAACCTACATAATAAAGATATTACTAGAAGAATTCTTTTTCTACAGAACTTTAAAAAATCAATGATATGATTGATTCTAATAAGATAGTTTCACAACAAACAATATAAATATCTTTTAAATTCTATTTCATATGCATTGTATATAATTAATTATTGTAATCAATTATTATCATTGATAATATTCTACATACACATATATGTTAGTCATACATATAAACTGAAAGTCAGATATTTATCGTATCAATATTCATACAAATAATATCTTTATTAGCCAGTTAGACACACTTATTATAATTTAATCTAAATAGATAAAACTCGTTACAGACTGTAATACAGAAAACATTTAAATTTATTGCATTTTCTATATATGTATATATATTGTAAATTAAGTTCCTTAAATGGAACAAAATTTAAGTTTCTAAAATAAAAAAAAACAACCTGTTATATTAAAATTTTTGTGAAAGTAACTTAAATAAGTTTCTAAAGATAATTTTTTAATTTTTGAACACATGTATATATATATATATA
>NW_017259245.1:1487045-1500330 GCF_001594045.1 Atta colombica
TTTTAAATAATATAAAGTACTATTTTTCATTTGCGATTTTAAAAAAATTATAATCCATTTTCGCAATGTTCTAAAATTATATCTATAGATATGTTTCTTATTGCTGCACTCTCTGAATTGCACACGGTGCAATAAGTTGAAGTGAGATAAATGTATATTTATTTTATTTCAACTTATTGTACTGTGTGCAGTTCAGAAAGTGCAGCAATAAAAAATTATGAGCCAATTTCATCAATGCCAGTTAATTTAATTGGTCGTTGACTAATCAATCGCGTTTGCTGTTTAGTAGACTCGACCAATTGTGGTTGACAGTTAATCACGATTAAGCTTGATTGGTGAAACTGGCCCTATATTGAATAAATTCCGTTTCACATACGCACATACATTATTTATCCTTGTTATTCACCGAATATTAAACAAGGAAATGATATATTACACATCATGCGTGAAACGAATGCATCTTAGAAGAATGGAACAGAACGTACAAGTACACAAAGTGCCAACTCATTTATCGTACTGACATACTATATATACCGTGGTATATCGTATCTGTTTACCACTGTGTTACGCGATTTGTATCTTGCTCTCACAGTTTTATCGCTTGACTTTTGTGGACATTTTATTCGCTATCATATTATCAGAGTAACTATCCAGATTATTAAACATTATCGTTTTACATAATTTCCCAGCAAACGAGAATGGATTGAAATAAATTGAAATTTTCAAAAATATTGATTCATGAATGTTAAAATGAATGCTTTTCAATCTTTCCATTTTTATTCATTTATAGAAATTGCAACATATCTCTATTGCCTTTCAATCTAAAAATAATATTAGCTTTTTCTGTGCAACATAAATACATTATAAATATTGTTTAATTCAAAATCTTGAATAGAAAATGCAGTTTTTCAATCCAATTCCATCCAATTGAATCTAATTGAATCCAATTAAAAAGTATTCGCTACTTAAAATATGCATTCGATTAGATAAAAATTTCAATCCATTTTAATCCATTCTCGTTTGCTGGAGGAGATTTTTGAAAGAAAAAAGATAAGTAGGAAAGAAAACTGTATGCCGATTATCCGTTTCAAACCCAAACTTGAAAGCAATTGGATTAAAAAAAACTTCCTATTCAAAATTTTCCTATTCAAAATTCTGAATTGAACAGTATTCACAATGCAAAAAAAAAAGCTAATATTATTTTTAGATTGAAAGGCATAGAGATATGCTCCATGCAATTCCTAATGAATAAAAATGCATTTAGGATTAAAAAGCATTCATTTTAACATTCGTGAATCAATATTTCTGAAAATCTAAATCCATTTCAATCCATTCTTGTTTGCTGGGCTAATCGATTTCAAAAAAAATATTTCTGTTGATTTGTTATGTTTGCAAATTATACAAATACTTATTATTAATAATAACATTAATATCCATTTACATCAATGATATGATTAACTTCAATTTATCTCTCGTTTAACTTTTTATCTTTTTTTAGTTCTAAGAAGTAGATCAAGAAATTTCAAATTAAATTCTATTGATAGAATCTGAATTTGCAATATTATTGTCTTAGATTATATAAAATATACGTAGTGCATGACATATAATGCAACAGTGAAGAACATTTATTTATTTTAGATGTCTTTCGTGGGAAAAGTCGTCTTAATAACAGGGGCTAGTTCAGGAATAGGTGCTGCAACAGCTATTCACTTATCTCAGTTTGGGGCATCATTGTCGATAAGTGGACGTAACAAGGACAATTTAGAGAAGGTAGCTAAACAATGTGAATGTGGACAATCCAAGCCATTCATCGTAACGGGAGAATTAACTAATGAGAATGATGTGAAAAATATTATCGATTCGACGATCAAGCATTATGGCAAATTAGATGTTTTAATTAACAGCGCCGGAATTTTGGCAAACGGTAGTATAGAGACCACAAGCTTGGAAGAGTACGACAAGTACGTGATAATAAGCAGATAATATATAAAAACTTTTATCAGTATTGATAAACTGTATTCCACTTTGATAACATGCCGGTATGATATTATAAAACATGTATTTTCAGGATTTTCAACATAAATGTTCGTTCGATATATCAATTAACAATGCTGGCAGTGCCACATTTAATCAAGACGAAGGGCAACATTGTAAATATCTCTAGCGTAAACGGATTACGATCTTTCCCAGGTTGTCTGGCATATTGTATGAGTAAGGCGGCCCTGGATCAATTTACGCGTTGCGTTGCTTTAGATTTGGCATCAAAACAGGTATGTGTAAACATGACTATTTCCTTTTCTTAATTTAATATCATTTTTAATTATTATTGGCATTATTTAAAAATTTTTTTAATATACTAGATACGTGTGAATGCCATAAATCCTGGCGTTATAGCAACAAAGCTGCATGAAACCAGTGGAATGGACAAAGATCAGCTTAAAAACTTTTTCGAGCGCGGTAAACAGACGCATGCTCTAGGAAGAACGGGCAACGTTTCAGAAGTCGCAAAGACTATTGCATTTCTAGCGAGCGACGAGGCTAGTTTCATAACAGGAGCAACATTACCTGTAGATGGAGGTAGACATGCCATGTGTCCTCGTTAAAATCTTAAATCATCTATATAAATGATACTATATAATGCAATATATATATATATATATTGCAGTATACATTAATGAAAGATTACATACAATATTTTTATCCTATTTTTGTTTCTTCCAAGAACACATTGAAAATATATTTTGGATAACTTGTTTGTAACTTTTTTTAAAAAAAGATGCTTATATTTTTGTAACAAAAAGAGAAAATGAAAATTCTTGTAGTACCGCTAGAGTATAAATAGGATAAACAGTACTCTTGGTAAATAAAAAAATGTTATAAATGAGTTTTAATATCTCTAATTTTATAAAGGACATTTCAAAAAAAACATAATAAAATTTTATATTAAAATATAGATAGACATTTAAATAAAAAAAAATAACAATCAATATATGCAACATAAAATAAATTAGCAAAATATTTTAATTAAACTGAAAAATGCGTTCTATTTAAAAATTTAATTCATGAAAAGTAATTTTATATCTATGTTTTATAAATATTATATTTTTACTATGAAATTATTGAAAAATTTAATTTAGACATTCAATTGAGAACCCGTTGTAAAGTCATCATTTAGTTTTTATTTTGCCAACAAAAATGGCAGTGTTAACGATTCATGTTACGATTCATGTTATAATAAACACACAACATATGTGTAACATGATATACAATGTAACATATATAGATTGACGTAAGAAATATTTATCTATGATACAATTTACACCTATATTGCAACTTGTTCTCTGTAAGATGATAATTTACATTGATGAATGATAATAATACACTAACAAATATAGATCATATATAACATATATATACAATAATAACTTTCTACAAAAGTATTATTTAATATGTTCGCCATTTGCAATGAATCGCGGACAAGCTATTGCATTTTGGCCCAAATATATATATAAAATAATCAGTTTTATATAATTCAAATGCGATTTTTATGCATAAGAAACGCTATACATATATACAACACTATAATATATTTTCTTTTACATTAAAAAATTCTTGATCTTCAGAGACACATTATAACACATTATAACAACGTAATTGTTTTAATAAAAACAACGAAATTTTCGTAAAGAAATTATTTCTTTAAGAATACTAATATTCTATTCTTCTATTACATTTATATTTAACAGTATAATATTTTTTTAATTCTTTCTTATATATATATATACAAAAAATAGGACACCACAAAGCTAGTACGAAATCTCTATAAGATTTCTTTGCATATCATTAATAATACAAAAAAGAAATATAAGACTATTTCTACAGTCAAAAGGTACAACATCCTATCACTGAAACTCGTCCGAATCTCCTTATTCAATAATATAACTTTGAAATATTCAACTTGTCAAAGATGATTATCACAACAATTTCCTACTGGAATTATGCACATAGTTTAAAGCAGACGTTGAGAAACATCCCTGTTTTACATCTGCCTAAGTTTTACATCTCCAGATAAAGGATAAATATTTCAGCCTTTATTGGCAGATATTCTGTTATTACTATTATTTTTAGAATCTACTGCACTTAATGCTATACCTAATTGTGCTGCATAGTATGTCAACATAATGGATACCTGGGAAGTAAAAAAAAATCGAACATTATTATATCTTTCATAAAATTATTATATCGTTATCAAGACTATTTTTCAGAAGCACTATGTGAATGTAAGGCTGTGTTCCGTTATTCAATAATATGGTTTTGAAATATTTTATTCATTACAAGTACAAAAAATTTGTTATACATTACGTATATTATAGATTTTCAGTACTCGCAATGAACAAAAGCCTTAATGTACATACCTGAGAATAAGGTAATGGACTATGGAAATAATGAAATCCGAGCAAAGTGTCAGATATGACAAAGCAAATACTTCCAATGCAACTGCATAACTTAGTCCACGTCCACAATTCCTAATGGATAAAATATGATTATTATTAATTCTCTATATTGCATTGATATATAAAAACTAATGCTACTTGTGGCAAAGTTTTTAGATAAGTGATAATTTATTATTAGAGAAGTAAGTGTTACATATTTAAAGGGATAGAGATAACAGATATAAAGTTAATTGTTTCTGTAGTTTCTATATTATTATATGAATTTACCCCGAAGAACTGTACTCTTGATATGGCTCTCCATGCCATAGTGGTAAGTAATACTGTATAAATTGGCACTCCTATTGCTAAAATCCCATTTAATCCCGGCATCAAAGCATATATAACTGAAAGCAGTACATTAATCAATTAATTAATGATAGATAGCGATCAATGAACATTAATATCTAATTGGTTAAAAACATATTCGCAAGTCGTGTTCATAAATCTTACCAATTGAACAAGATGTATACAGTAATACTCCAAGTGTTAAATTAAGGGGTTTGAATCCAAATGCAAATATATACATAATTTGCGCAATAGCAAACATACACATCCCTGCAGTGAAGCAATTAGGCCACACTAATAGTGCGTCACCTATGCAACTAAACACTAATCCCGTTAATATACGCCTGGAGAAGGCATATCTGCAAAGAGATGAGTATTACGTTAGCAACGCTGAAGCAAAAAGATTACCACGAAATAAAATCATCCAGCTCATCATTAAATCTATATAAGCACTTTTTACTTACTCTTTAGATAAACTAATTCCGTGCAACAGAACAAAAATAATAAGACTTATTATCGGTAAACATTTAAAACATGCCGTTAATAGAGATGGCTGTTCAGCAAGTAATACAAAATATACGGATACGCTTTTAAAGAACGGTACCAATTTTGGCCCAACGCTTTTTATCTGAAATGTAAATATCATTTTATTATTTAGTGCAAAAACTCGTATCGATATGCAGAATTACATTGTAATGATAAAAAATGTATTTATATAATTTTAATAGATCAATTATTTTTTTCTGAGACTTATGCGTATAAAGTAAGAAAAACAGAAAAATTAGAGAACAAAAAATTCCAATAAATTATTCATAATTCAATTTTAACCGCATTAAATTCACTAAGTTGCCTATTTTCATTAAGAAGCAGCTATTTTAAAATAATTATCTCTCTAAGTACGTAAAAACACAGTTTAATAATTAATGAAAGATTTCAAAAACATTGTAGATTATAAATATCTTTAATTATCATTAACTTATCATTTGATATTTCAATTAAACAATCTAATCAAGCAAACACGCTCATTTTATGGAATAGAATAAAACTTATACTGTCTACTGACAGGAGATTCTTTAATTCTATTTTTTTTAATTTGTTTAAATAAATGACGATCACAAATTAATTTTTAATTTATAATTACATTATTATTATTAACAGCAACTCAATACGAGATTATTGTAAAATTCTTCATATTTATTAACATTTAAAGCATATTAATTTTTTAAAGAAAAAAATAATTACATATATTAATTATTACCAAAATATTCAAATATTCAACAAAATGTTTCTTGATAAGCTGCTCTTCATCCATGAAACCTATTTAATGATAGTGCATGTTTGAATGAGATTTTATCCGCAGTCACTGAGGCCTAATCATCGACCTAATCCAGCCAGTTACAAGATAGTATATTATCTAATACTGGTACCATCAGGATGCACAATGGTCTTTAATATAGAGTAGTCACTTTATGCCAATATGGTAGTTTTCTCTAATAGCACTCTATTGCAACGATTGCATTGGATTGATCTTTAAGATATTTCCAACAGGATATACATAACGCGGAAATTCAGGGTTCTGACTGTTTGTACTTTGTAATTCCTGTTTGTATTTTGTGATTCATTAATGTTACATGTTGTGATTTGATGATTAGTAATTTAGCTATCCGGTTACTTAAAACATTGGAAAGGAATTTAATTTACAAAACAGGAAGTTTTAATTAAAAGTTTACAAAATAATGCAAAATTATTAAAAAATAATTTTATTATATATATTAATACTGTATCACTTATACTTAATTATCATATATATTTCAATTGCAAAATATAAACATATTTATAATGCTTATATAAATTGTAGATAATTACATACCTATTGAAAAAAATTTATGTAATTTTATATGGAATTACATGAATTTTTTTCAGTGTGTATGTAATTATCTACAATTTATATAAACGTTATAAATATGTTTATATTTTGTGATTTTCAGTAAATTTCCAATCATACTTAAATAATTTTCCAGTCATAAACATGTAATTTCCATGTAAAATTATATGAATTTGTTTTCAGTGCAACTAATTAAAAATAAAATTTTTATATCGGTACAAAAAAATGTTTATTGTGAAATGTAAATACGAAATGTATTTAAATTATAAATAATTATCTCTATTTTTATCCAATCTTTGTACGGACACAAAACGATGCGAAGTCCTCTGTTTTTGCTTCCCAAGAAGAATGCAAATCGTTTTAATTAACATAATTGTAACCGCGTGTCTACAATTCATTCGGAAAATCGCGAGTATTATATATTCTAAAAATTAGACAACTTCTCTTAAAATAATTCTTTCTATAAAATACAGTTATTGTCTGTGACAATGCTCCGATCATTTTTCCGCGTATAAATAATACACTTTTGACGTATATACATGTCACGACGTTATAAGTATATATAAATTGAATATTTATCTTTCAGTTTCAACCACTACGCGAGTAGTTACTCATTGGATTAATTCAATAAATTCTATTTTTACGCGAATATGCCGCTCGCGCTCTAACAAAGGGGCAGAGAATAACGAACACATGATTCATACAAAAGGGGAAAACAAAAAACAGCAACAACAGCAGTTTCTCTCGATTTAAAATCGAACGGCGACAGTGCGACTAAAGCGGCAATTGAGACGATTTCAATTTAATACAAAATAAATAATAATAAAATAAAATAAAATAAAATAAAACTAACGAATGTTTACGGAAAGAGGGTGACGATAAACGTCCGCTTTTATCAGCGTAAACTGTCTTATCGCTGTCTATCGCAACCACATCTTCTTACCACTTGTGTAGGCGATGACATCTTTGGTTGAAGGACACCAAAGGGGCGCGGGGTAGTCGGGGAGCAACGCCGCAGCAGCCGTCTATGTCACTCCGGACTGTCCGTCAAGTCCAACCGACCAAGACCGTGACAGGCCGAGCGAGTGCTGATCGTTCGCAGGCTCCCTGTTTATTTATATGACCGCTTTTCGACGCATCGCATCACACGCATGTATATTGGTGCGCGCCACATATATATATATTATATATACACACACACACACACACACACATACACACGCGCGCACATCGCGCGCCCTGTCACCGGGCCACTGTGTGTTGTGCACCACCGCCGATCACATCGCTCAGGGCGGCCAACCGGCCGATGATGTCGTCGTCCAATGCCGTCGGGACTTCAGGCCAGGGATGCGCGTTCGAAAATATAATTTCACCGTATTCGTATGAACTTCGTCGACAATTGTTTTCATTCTTAAACGCTTTATGAAATCGTTTGTATAAAGATTTTTAAGATGTAATTAAAAAGTAAATAATGAGAATTTTGGAAAAATATATAATTTAAAAAGTTTGACATAGTCATCTAGAATATTTTAATTAATTATAATTTTATTTTATGCATATCAATTGATATAAAGTAAACAAAGTTTTTGAAATTAATTGTATTTTGTGTATAAAGAGTTTTAAAGTATATAATTGAAAGGATTTTATAATCATTTGGATAATTTAAATCAAATTTTTAAATTTATGTGTAAATAGTCAACAATATCAAGTTTATTCGTATGAAATTAATTAAACAATGAACTATTTCTTCAACTATTTTCTTGTAAGTTGTATTTCGTATGAATTTAAGATTTTTGAAATATAATTAAAAAGATAATTTTAATTTAATCAGTTATTCTTGTACTGTGTGAAATTAATCAATATAGCTGATTAATTGATACGATCACTGTAGAACTCTTTTTAATTGCATTTTAAAAATCTTCATATAAAATACAAGTAATGAAATAGTTCATAAAGAAATTTATGAAATCATTCATTTGATAGTAATTTTTTAATTAATCGTAATTAAATATTTTGTAGTTTTTTTCCTATTAAATTAACCAGGAAGTTAGAATTGACCAATTAGCGACGTGAACAATCTGCCATTTACAAGACTGATAAATCTGTTCGTGCTTGCACTTTCGGCACTCAGAATTTTTACTCTCTCTCTCTCTCTCTCTCTCTCTCTCTCTCTCTCTCTGTCTCCAATATTCGAATATATATTCATTTTATCCTACAGATGAACATATAATTGTTATTGTTATGTCAATGGGATTTAATAAATTTCATATAACATGTTTACTTTGTTTTTTTACTTTGTTTTTTCCCTTCAGGTAAAGAGGGAATTTAAGACGCTTTCAGTCCTTCGATTCTTTCTTTTCATCTTTTAGCAATTCTTTACACTGAATATTTCATTGGTTAGTTTCTCTAAATGGCTGCGTTCAGCGAATATTCTTTTAGATCATCCAATCAACATTTTAGATCTGGAAGAATAGCAACATTCACTCAACTGTTAAAACTCATTTCCAAAGTAAATTAATTTTAATCTTGATTCAACTTATTCTTCGACTTTTTCTAATCTTTAGAATTAGAAAAAGATGAAGAGTAAGTTGAACCAAGATTAAAATTAATCTACGTTGGTGAAAATGAGCATAAGTTCGTTGAACGCAATTTATGGATAAGCCTTTAGAAAAGTTTACAAAATAGAGATCGATTTCGTTCAAAATCAGCGATTCGTATTGGACGAAGAAAATCGAATTTAAAATCGAAATTGAGTTCGACCTTCGGAATCAAACATGGCACAATTCCAGTGTTCAATGCAATAATTTACTTTCTTATAATGAGATAAGCAGAATTAAACATTTAATGTCTATTTTTCGCTGTAAAAAATCTAAAATAACGTAATAACGAGATGGCAAACTGTGTTAATTCTAAGTTAAACAACCTGTTGACATCGTACAAGAATTGGGTCGTAGCGAATCCGCAATTATTGACAGATATCGAGGCTACTGTCAGATGTTTATCGTATTTCAGTTTTGGTTAGAAAACGAGCCGTCGAATTTTATTGTTAACCATGTATATGTCATTAAATATATATTCTTTGCAGGACAATTGCGCAATTCAACCTTGGCCGTGGAATTGATTTATTCCATGCCAAATCTGATAGTGCTCTGCAACGATTTACTTATGTACAGCAGCAAACGCCAGCACTTAAAAATACCTCAGTATGACTCAAAAATTAAAATTTGGCTAACTGTGGTGGAGTACACTGAGACCTTTCTCGAGGTGTCAGCTAAGAAATTATGGGGGCCAAAAGGAAAATGGTTAATAATCGTAATTATACAATTATTTAAGTAAGTATTGGGCCATTCTTTCATTTTGTCGATAATTTAATAGCGAATTCAGTCACTTGTATTACAGTTATCTTCATTTCTACTGTGACAAATTTAAATCTTATTTTACTTATTCTTTGGCCAGTATTCATAGTCGGTTCTTTTAAGACTTAAGTAATGTCTTAAGTCGTAATGTGGCCTTTTGGTTTGTGTCTTCTTAAAATTGTACTTAAGACGGTCTTAAATATAAAATCTGACTATAAATACCGGTCTTTGTCTTTTTTCTGATTCTTAAAACTGAAAAAAGATACAAAGTTAAACCAAGATTAAAATTAAGCTAAATTGATAGAAATATACAAAGCCTGATTCCATCAATATAAAATTAACTTTAATCTCAGTTCAATGCTTGATTTTTTTCTAATTCTAGGACATTAAAAAGAGATAAACAGCAAATTAAACTGAAATTAAACTTGTAGGACCAGTTCTACCTCTCAGTAAAATTTTATTCATTAGGTAAGTAACAAAATTACCCAATCATGTATATTGCCAGATTTACCTAATGGATAAAATTTACCAAAAAGTAGAACTGGCCCTTAATTGATGGAACTAGATCTGTTTTTTTATTTCTGTACTAGACACTAGACTGCACTGAAACTATTTTTTCACTTTAGCCAAATATCAAATTACATATATTTTATTTTGAGTTCCAAGAATGTATATTAATTCAACTCTAGAAAAACTGATCTTATAATATTACTTATTAAAATTGAGTTGTCATGAAATTAGTAAAGTTAAATATAAAAACGTATAAATATTTAAAAAAGTTCCAATAATGATATTGTCACATCATTTAACAAAATTTGAAATTTTTATTCACTAATATTATTTCATTTCAAAATTAATTATATTATATCTCTACATTTAGATAGTTTATATAAACCAGCCTTTAATGTGTGCTAATTCAGTATAATGCAGATGACAAAATTCATCAAGTCTCTTGTTGATCAACATTTATTTTTCCTAGGTCTGTATTGCGACTATTATTAATTTATGTATATAAGGAACGTGTAACGAAAAGCCCAGCGACACCACCTCTTAACAGAGAGAAATTCAATAAAATCGACAACGTGCAATTAAAGGAAGGCTTTATGCTAAAAAGATCAGGCACTGTTGTTAGAAGTGTAAAGTATTCGACTCCTATAGAATTACGAACGTGGAAAGCTTTGTCTTCTATTACGGACGAGAACGAGAATCTAACTAAAAATAAGGAATCTGACAGGAATCTTAAACTAGCTGAGGTCAGTTAAAAAATATAATACTGTCATGTGATTAATGATAAGTTTTTTAATAAAAAAAGTATCTCAATTGATATGGAGTTTTCAAAATATATGTCACGGATGAAGTTGCTGTACAATGTCAGCATTGCCCAGGCATGTCAGCATTGCACAATCCAATTGCATTATGCAATGCTGACATTGCATACTATACATATGTGGATTTCGCTTATAATATACTAATGTAAAAAAAAGATAGGTAACCAAATATTTTTTTAATTTCTAGAGTCTTTATGTGACAAAGCCACTGCTTCATCTAGGGTGTATGTACATTACTAGCCAAAATCGTTGGCCACCGTGGATATTATCACTTATTATCGATATAGCCAGGTACACAGCATATTGAACTATTATACGTAATTGATAAATTGTAATTTTTTTATGTAATCAAATTGTTATTGTTTGTGCAGTTTAAATGTCTTCAATCGTTGCGCCCAAAAAACATTATTAAGTAAAGAGGAAGAAGAAGAACTCGTGCGTCGAAGATTGAGTTTACTATTGTACATTTTGAGATCACCGTTTTATGACAAGTACAGCCGTAATAAAATAGATTCACTGCTTGATACGATATCTAGTTCCGTGCCTCTTGCCAAGTATTTGACAAGTGCCATTAAAAAGAATTTACCATATATGCAAAGTACGTATTTTTACATGTGGTCGCGCTAACTTGCTAATATAGGCTTGCTACGAGAAATAAGTTAAATTCTTTATAAATATGAAAGCAGCATAATTTAAGCATACCAATTTACAATTGAAAGGTTATCAAGAAAGAGATTTATATTATTTTTGTATTTTTCTCTATTATTATATATTGTTCCGGGATGAATTTAAGCGGTGGTATCTATGATTGTTCAGTATATTTTATTTCATTAATTTATAAAAATAAATTATATGAAGATCAAATAGAAAAATCATTTTTTTTCCTCAATAATCATTAATTCGCTTTGATTAATTTATTAGCGTTCTGATTAATTCTAACATGTAAGCGTGAAGCGAAAAGGAAGATGATTATATTCCTCGAGTATTTCAACAAATTTTCCCGATTCCTATTACAACTTTACACAATTTGAATAATTTTATCATATGATTGATAAATGATTTTAATGTATTTTTTTTTATTTTTATCAAGTTGAATTTTTTTAAAGACTAAACAGTTTAATAAATTCAGCTTAATAAATTTTAATGCTAAAATAGACTATATATTAGTTTTTTGTGACTCATTTATAATGATTCTGTGTTATAACATCCATCACTCATGTAACAATCCTTTTATCAGATAAGACATTGTTATATCACCATTTGTGATACAATATTTTTTTATAACAATGTATTTTAATACATAATATTGAATGAGATTAGCGATGCGTGATTCTGCTCGTACCAGTAACTCCTATTTATTGACCTTCATTGTTTAATTATCAATGAAATTGAGATGACCTTCTCTCTGCGTCAAATAAATGTTTCAATCCTCTGGGAAGATCGCTGAGCACTATTACTGGTGCACACATGCTATGGATTATTATATATAATTATGATCGAAAGCAATTCGTGTGTGTGCTTGTCTATTTTTTTTTTACGTAGTACCAGATATTTTACACGTAATTCTGGAAAGCCCATCGAGTGTCGTTTTTAGCGTGCCATGAAAGGTCATGTATTATATTTCGTCCGGCTGGATGCACAAGTTAATATGTTCCCCTGAAACTTACGAAAAACGGAAATGTACTGCTTCTCGCAACGCGCTGATGCATTTGTGTACATATATATATAAATCTCGTAAGTTGAATTTTGTGTTTTATTTGTTGTGAATCAGTTTCGTTGACAAGAGTGTATACTATGTTTTAATTTATTCTCTCTTTGATCTCTGATTTTCAAGATGAATAATATCTTGCTGTTCGTACTGTCATGCCAACTATTGCAGCAAATATTTGTTTTTGCACAGAGTATGTATTTTCTTGTATATATATATATATATATATA
>NW_017259245.1:1500430-1519817 GCF_001594045.1 Atta colombica
TTCAAAACATTAAAATTTTCTAATGACTGAAATGCAATTTTGGTGAAATAACTGATAAACTTATAAAGGAATAAAAGTATGTTTTTTTCCTTTGTGTTTTTAATCTTTTTCTGAAAGCAACTAAAAAATGACAATTTTTTTTAATTAGAATGTTGTAATAACAAATAAGTAATATTATTGTTATAAAACTTGAAAAATGTAAAATATTAACGATAAGCTAAACGATAAGCTATTAACGATAAAATTTAATAAATAATAAAAAATAAAAAATAACAGGAATAATAAAAAAATTATTAATTGCGTGAAAAATATTAATGATATACCTGAAAGATTTACAGTTATTTAAATGAATATCAAAGAATTTCTAAATAGAAAAACAGATTTCTTAATTTATAATGTATTTAATTCCTAAATTACTGTATCAATGTTTCCAATTTTATTATGTTTTTACAGATGATGACGAATGTTACTGCATTCCTGGAATTATCTGCCCTGAAGGCACTATTGGTGGCGTTGACGTTAGAGTAGTGACTCCGGTAATATATTAGATGTGGGAAAAAGTTCGTGGCGTTTTTCCCGTTAAATGGCATTAAAAAAACGTCACGAACTTTTTCCTATATCTAATATTTCAGTTCACATTGAAAAAAATATTATAATGATAAAACTCATTTGAAATATTTACATATATTTGTAGCCAAATTATCTATTCTATATATATAAATTTTGAAAAAAGTAAATTATTATTTTTACATAAATATATCTAACGATTGTATAGTATATCAATATACTATTATATTAACTACAGTTTTATACTTTTATAGGACGCAAATTGCCCTACTGGATCTACATATTGCTGTGTAATCGACGATGACAGTAATTGTGGAAGAATACAATCACCGAGACCAGGCGATGGAACGTCAGGAGGGAAAGCCGCTTATGGTGCATATCCTTGGATGGTGGCCATTTTAACCATCCAAGGTAGTTATGTCGGAGGAGGAGTGCTTATCAGTTCAACACGTGTTCTTACCGCCGCTCATAAGGTGAATGAGTTTGAGTAAGTTAAAAATTTAATATTAAATTATAAAATTACATTTTTGAAGAATATGCCTCTTAGATCTGGTTACACTAAATATTACTTTAACTTTAAGTGAGGCTTGAAATTCTCTTTCTTCTTCTCTTTCGACTTTAAAGAGAGAAAATGAGATTTTAAGTCTCGCTTAAAATTAAAGTAACGTTGATGCAATCAGACCTTACAATATCTTTTTATAAATCTTCAAAGAGAATAATTTTTAAAACTAATATGATATAGATTTTTAATATCTTATTCTTATGTATATTAAAAATGTGTTACAGTAAGGACGACATTATAGCGAGATTAGGTGCGTGGAGTTTTGAATCTGAAAACCCGACTATAGATATTGACATCTCAAAAATTTCCATAACATGTACTTTTAATTCGCGAAATCTCCAGAACGATATAGCAGTGCTTAGACTAAGTTCACCTGCTCCTATTGCAAGTAATCCTAACATTAATACGGCATGTTTATCATCTACATCAGTTGCACCGGGAACAAGGTACGTGGATATATTCGGTCTAAAATTACTTTCTGTCTACATTTGAATTCTCTTCTATCAACAAAATGCATAATGATCTACTTTCTATTGTGTATTGCAAATATATTAATTTTTGTATCGTTTTGTTAAATGCCGAAATGTCCCTCCATATATAATTTTATAATATATCGCGATTACCTAATATTTTATTTTCAATATTTTGAAGGTGTTGGGTATCAGGCTGGGGGAAAAATGCCTTTATTAACGGACAGTTACAAAGTACTCTAAAAGAGGTAGATTTGTACGTATGGAGTAAGACGGATTGCCAAACGGCCCTTCAAAGCACCCGACTAGGAACCAACTTTGTCCTAGACGACAGTTTCATGTGCGCAGGAGGGGAAAGTGACAAAGACGCATGCATTGTAAGAAATATAACATATTGTCTCTTGCAAAGTAATGAATATTGCATAGCTATCCGGAAGTTATTTTTCAATAATTTAACATATTCATTAATTCTAACAATACCTCTAACAATTCTTTAAAGGGCGATGGTGGTTCACCGTTGGTGTGTTTAAAAAACGGTCAGTATGTAGTTGTTGGGCTGGTGTCATGGGGAATAGGTTGTGGAGATGAAGGAGTTCCTGGTATTTATACTAAAGTGCCTTATTTCTATAATTGGATCAAGCAACAATGACGTAACTCTTGAAAATATACAGCACAGTCTCACAGTATCTTAAACAAATTAAATAAAACTCTATATGTAATATTTGTCATATCAAATTAAATTTTGTAAAAAAATTTGTAATAAATTATTAATGTATATCAATATAAATTATATTAATATTAATGTATATTAATATCTTTCAAAATAATTGCCATAGCACTTCTCGCAGGTATTGTACAGGGAAAACTAATTAATACACGTCTGATAATTTTCTTTTATAATTGCTTAAATCTATAAGAAATACATAAAAAATATATAGACTTAACATTTAAGAATTATATGAAGGAAAGAATACATAAACATAATGAAGAGATTTGGTACTCTTGCTTATAAATTTGCATCCTATCTTATAAATTACGTATTACAATCAACGCAATAAAAATTACATATAAATAAAGAGTTTTGTAAAGTGGGATTTTTATAAAATCGCACTGTCAAATCAATATACAAATGAGATTTAAAAAATACTTAACTTAGATTACATATTTTATGCGATAAATTATGCATCAGTCGCAAAATCTTCTAATTTTTAAATTTTTTTCTAAGAAATTTATAGTAAAAATCGAAATTTTATTATTTATATCCGAGCATGTAGAGCGTATAGAGCATCATATAACGTAATATATTTGGTATTAATATGCCTTTGGGTTTTAATTTTTTATCATGTATCTTAATCATTTACTCTTAAGTAAATTGATGGCAAAGATGAAAAACTGACAGATTTCGATTCGCCAAACTATTTCAAAAAGGAGGAAAAATTTGTTAATAAATTTTATTTTGTAAGATTTCACGAATGTATTAATTTATCAATTATAAGCAATTGCTATAATATGTCGTTCAACCACTGCCATCAACTGTGATATTAATGAATTTTATATAGATAGATATTTATTGTATATTTGTACAATAAATCATGACGCATCTCGCGTATTTTACTATGGAGGTAGATATATTTGATAATGCAATGAGAGTTCAGACAGTTGGTGCATTAACGTGAGTGTGGGGAACTTGGACGGAGTGAAACGATGTTGGATGTGAAGCGGGCAGTGATAACAAGTGTCCGCGTTCCATTTCATTCACTTCTTGCTGCTCTGTTCCTCCTATAGAGCCTGTCGAACGTGCCAAACTATTACGCTGTCTGCACATGTACGGTGTCTCTCCAGGTGAAGGAGTCTCACGACCCTGTATTATATAAGTTATTGTCTATATAAATCTTTACAAATCTTATTAGTAAGGCTAAACAAAACGTGAAAGAAATTAATTTTTACGATTTACAAAAGATATTTGTCACAACATGTATATTAATAAATATATATTAACATTCTCTTTTATTTCTCTTGTTAGTCCAACACAAATGTAAAGAAGTTTATCTACAATTTTTGATTTCGTATCGTTGATGATTGTATCGATCTTATCATAATCTGGTTTTGAATTTAGATTTAGATAAATAATGTGAATTGAATGGAAAACGGCTAGTTATCTTTTCAAATAATTGAAGCAAGTTCGTTGAAGCATATAAAATGCTTTTTTTCTTTCACAAACAAATATAACTGTACTTTCAAATGGAAGTATAAAATTTAAGTTCCCAGACGTAGTAGACGAACTATCGCGATCTATAGTCGTATTTGATTCTGATTTTATTCCATCTAAGCTTCGTCCAAGGTACTTTGAACTGGGGTACACAGATGGAGCACTTATATTTCTTTCCATACTATACTAAGAAACCCCGAAGAATATATAGATGATGAATGATGCAAGGAAATTTATGACACGGTACTTACTTGTTTGGAAGGACCACAGCACGTCGCGTGATTGCAAGGTTTATCAGTCTTTGGACAATCCAATACGCAATCTTCCGTGGGAGTCTCTTTAATTTCGCTATTAGAATGATACTAGAATGATAGAAACATATTTTTAATAAAAATATCTAACAACAAAAATAATTCAAATTAGAGTCCATCATAAGCCTTGATTGAAACGTCATTTATCTGTGAGTCGTAGATAGTTTGAATATTCATCTTACGCATCATTAACTTTGAACAAAAGATCGTTAACTTCGCATTAAACGTACATGTGACTTACAGATAAATTTTTTAATCATAATTTACAAACATAGATAAAAAACGCATTAAAAATATATTACTCAAAATAACAAATTGCGTGCATTTTCACTTAGTTTTTTTACACAAATTTTTCTGTCTAATTCTGTTTTGTTTGATGTACGTACGTGAACAGATTTTTTTTTATAATACTATTATAAATGTACTATTATATATGTGTATTTATTTACGTCAATAAATTCTGGTTGAATAGTCGTCGAGTGTATACCCTCGTTATGGAAAAATTCCTTAACTTGTTCGGCAATTTTCATATATTCTGAAAGATTTCTACATCTTATATGCGCACTAGCTATAATACGATCACCCGCCAATTGCCACACATGGAACTCGTGTACAGCTAATACGCCATCTATATTCTCCAACAAACGTTGCTGTATAGCATCGACCTGTACAAATAAATTTACAAATCAAATAATGTATACCATGCATACATTTAAAAATCATGTTATGATTTATCGTATTATACAAGCCAACAAATATTACCTGAATGTGTGTTGGCACAGTCTGCAATAGAATTAAAGCTGATTCTTGAAGTAACGGCCATACTGAACGCAGAATAAGAATGACTAATAAAAGCGACAGTGCAGGATCAATGTAGAATCTATGTAAACAATTTTTTTATTATATGTTCAAAATTCTTCAGTATCTATATAGAATGTATAGGAATATATAATTAGTAGTATATAATTACCTATACTTCCAATTCGTTAGCCATACAATTAGAGCAGACGCAATTACAATGACAGACCCCAACGCATCGGAAAGTACATGAAGAAATACTCCTCGCATATTCATCTGACTTGCATCATGCGAATGGCCATGCGCTCGTTTTACTTGGGGTGTCGAAGGTCTATAAGCTTCATCATTTTCATTATCATCTGTGCCTACCAAAGTGCTTAATCTATTATGACTTCGAGATATACCATGCGAGTGACCATGAGCACTTCCATGTTCTGCAATAATTGCACTTATAAGTATCTATTGATATAAAATAGATTGCTTTTATCTTATAAGATATATAACGAAAAAATCGATTAATTAAATTTAATTTAATCTAAGAAATATTAATTGTTTTTCACAAATATGTTATAAAATACATTAAATATGACAGATTATTCAGAGTTTCATGAAATGCAATATAATAATAAATTTTCTTTTTTAATATCATTAATATTAATTTTTTTAAATTGAATATTTTTTAAATACTCGGTTACAGTTTGACATCAATAAGATAACAGATATTGATACTTTTCTTCCTTGACGAATTTTTAACATTTATATTATAACTTGGATACTTTTTTTTCTTTGCAATCTCGAGATAGAGTAATTTTACAAAAATTTTTTTTCTGTCTTATTTGCAAAAGCTTTGTATTTTAAATTTTGCTGTGATAATATATTTGCTAACCATGTACATTTCATAATCAATTTTTCTTTATCTTAACTCAAAATAAAATCTTTCGAGCACTAATAATAAGATAACATCACGATAATATTGAACAAAGAATCTTATAGGCAAACAGCAATTTGAATATACAATACTGTTATCCATAATCATAATTAAGTTATCATATGGTTAGATACGAAAGATGATAATTAAGATATGAAATACAAAAAATGAAATGCTTTACAAATATTATCTAACAGAAAGAGAAAATGAAAATAGAAATTTCTGAATAAGTATTCTTCTGTACATTCTTCTAAATATTAATATACAAATATTTAATATAAGCAGTTTTTATGATTTTATTTCTATATAATAACAGGACAACAACTTTAGAGAATCTTTAAAACAAGAATAAATGTCTACATATAAAAATAAATGTTATATTTATTTATATACTTTAAACAGTTTAAATTTTATCGAAATAAAAGTTGAGTTGTATGATACACGCTATACTCACCATGGAATAAACATAAACCTATCACATTCACCAGCAGACCAAGTCCCCCAACTCCGACCAACAGTTTAGCTTCGTGTATCTCTTCTACCTCGATAAATCTTTTACATGCTTCTACAGTAATACTAAAACATAAAGCGACCAAAAACACGGCGTTCACTAAAGCTCCTAATACTTCAGCTCTGGCCCAACCAAATGTGTTTTTGGACCATTTCTTCGGTGACATCTATAACACCAAAAATTGCAATCAACAATATTAAATATAATAAAATATTGGCAATAAAATTTTTCAACGAGAGATCTATTCTTTAGCTGCTTTAACTTTTTGCATTTTTTCTCTTTTTTTTTTTACGTTGAGCTATTTTTATATTCTCACCTGAGTGTCACCTAAGTATAATTTTACATGTTTGTTGTTTATCGAATGGTAAATAAAAATAATATAGTACCTAAGGAACACTCAGATGTGAATATATGATGCATATAAATTTATAAACGCATTTGTGGAGAGAAAAAAAGAAAAGATGAACCATGCAAAGAAGTTGAGCTAAAAAGAAGAGATCTAAAATCAAAACAAGCTGCAGAACTTACCTTCACCGAAAGAAATGCTACCACTAAAGCGGCTACGTCTGACAACATATGAAAACTATCTGCTATTAAAGCCATCGAGTTGGTGACATAACCAACTACGATTTCGACTAAAAAAAATAAAGCTGTCAGCCATAACATTGTCAAAAGACGACATTTTTTTCCTGTATAACGACCCATGGTATCTGTGTGGACCTGAAAACATCAGAAAAATAAGTGTTTTGCAAAATAACACAATACATCATGTGCATTGCCTCAAAGTATTCTCTGCAAGAAGCTTCTAATAATACACACTTATTTTTATAACCCTCTGATGAATCTATAGACGCAAGTATAAAGAACAACGTAACAAATTGAATAATTTATTACAAACGCTAAAGAATAAATATTACTAGAAATTATCTTTCTTGTTACGAATATCGTAATGTCAAGTATCAAATTAACTGATAAAGATGAGAAAATAACGTCGGATACAGAAATTCGTCCTTTCAAAATATCGAAAATTGATAAAAAACTTATCACGAGAAATTTTATAAATTCCTATTCACTTTTGCTTCCGTGTCTTTGTTTATCACGCGAATTTCAGACGATTATCCGAGAAACGTCCCCAATATACACGGAAGGAACTCTCTTATCTGATGTTCTTACGATCGAGGACGAGGATGACGAGAGATCGCGCGTAATGTACACGTGCGCTTCAAAAGTCACTACACAGTTAAACAATTTCCTTATATCTATTTACCACGAATCCGGTAATAGAGGGGAAAGGAAAAAAGGAAATGAATATGAGTCACAGTGGAATGGCAAGATACATGATTCATCGCGCGGGGAGAAAATAGACCGTCTTTTTAGCTATAACCGTTTGCAAGTTCATTTTTTCTCCTTTCTATTCCTTCTCCAAAGTCGAGAGAAAAGAAGAAAAATTGAATCGTACAAGAAACAACAAGGATTTAGTTAAAAACAACAGGTGGTCGATTGTATATCTTGAGACGAGATAAAAATGACAAAAGTGCAAATTTATTAGATATTGACCAATGACTATTCTTCTAATTTCGCTCGCTTTTGTAATTTTGACCTCGTTTTTAAGAAATACAATTGACCTTCTATCTTAATCATGCATTGCAAATCGAGGAATCTTTGATATCACAGGAAGGACTACATTAAATCTGTCCTTTTAGATCTGACTGAACCTTTTCCATGATACAGCTTTTTTTCTGAGGAAAAAGAAGAAAAGATGAACTGCATAAGAAGTTCAGTTAAAAAGAAAAAGCTTAATCATGCGTTGCAAATCGAAGAATCTTCGAGGATACCGATGGGATTATATTAAGTTTTTTTATCTGAACATCAAATGAACTCCACGCTTCTCCACGTGAAGAGAAAAAGGAGAAAAGATAAACTGTGCAATTAAAAAAAAAAACAAGCTTATTTTGCAGCAAAAGAGTCGGTTCTGGGTAAAAATTTTCGTAATCAAAAACGGGCTCGGAGATAATGGAAGAGCTGACATTACCATTTCAGTGTCCCGATATGAATATCTGGATGTCAGTCTGTAATGCGTAATTAATTTACAATCCTTCGAGCGTTTCGCAGATACATCTTGCGAAATGTAATCTATATGTATACAGTATAAAGTATAAATTGTACATAAGTTGTACGCGTACACACCCATATACATATTTTTGCCAAATAAAAAGTGGTCGATAATATTAATGATATTCGATTATCTCCAGGGTATCAATCATGTAACTTTTTCTCTAGAATGGAAAGCATGAAAAGTGAAAATTTTTATGATATACGTCACACATAACACACATATATGCAAAAAATTTTTACTTTTCATGTTTTTGCCCTAGGGAAAAAGTTACATACTCATTGACTCCCAGGACTCGTCAATCGACACTCCACGGGAATTTATTTCTAAACCTTATTATCCATAAGATCGGGAACTTATTATCCATAAGATCGATGATGTCATTATCAACATCCCGAGTCAAGGAAGCCAAAAAAAAAGTCGCAAGGGCGGTGAAAAAAAAAAAAGAGAAAGTACGCTTGTCACACTTACCTTCGAGGGGAAAATTCGTCGCACCCGTTCGCCGTCTTTGCCTTTCGCGTTCGCCACCGATCGTTCGATTTATCAAGTGACCCTAATTGAACACGGCGCGTGAAAAACGTTCCTGGACATATTCCGTCGCGCGATCACGCGTACGCACAAAGCGCATCGCTGGCAGGTACAGACAAGGCACACGACAAGGACTGGCAACGCACTGTAGCGCCCATGGCTAAACTGATTTTCTCTTTTCCACGCTACGATAAACAAGGCAGACGAAGACGCTGACCTGCGTTCGTAAAACTCCATGAAGTCTGCACTCTGTCGATCGACCAATCGCGCGGCGTCGTGGGAAGAATTGGATTTCCTGCGCATGCGCGATGAACGGTAAATCAGTGAAGTACCTTGAGCGTGAGTAAAAAGGGTCACTGTGTGGCTGTATAAAATTATACATAAAAAAATTTCTTTAATTTATAAAAAATATGTACTTATGCTCAGACATGTATACATAATTATACATACACGCGTCAATTAGGAAAAATTCAATAATTTATATTCGATAAAATACATAATTATACATACACGCGTTATGAGAAATAATTTATATTCAATAATTTATATTTTTTAAAAGTGAGAGATAAATTGGAAGGAAAAAAAATTTAAATAATTGAAATAATTCCAAATAAAATATATGACAAAGTAGACTCTTGCTTGTCCTACCTTTGTTCCAGTATTGTTTTAATGTTGTTTTAGCTAGGAACAAAACTATTATATTTTCATTCATAACTCTATTCTTCTTGTTTACTTTAATTAACTATGTATTCTATATTCTATAATTTACTATATATTCTAATGTATACTTATTCTATTTTAATCCCGTCTTTATCCAGTATTAAGCTCGTGTTTTATCACTGCGATCTGACAGTAAATTGCCGGTAGAAATTGAGAAGAATCATAATTAACTTAAATGGAGTAATATTCTATAGATTTCATTTGATATTTGCTGATAATCTACCATCATATCCGATTAGCAGATTGTATTCTGTCGACAAAATTTCTAACAGAAATCTTGCTTCGCAAAATCTGTTTTTGATAGATTGCTATTTTGGCTTTCAACATTCCATTTTGCAAATATGAATTATTTCCAAAATTGTAAACCTGAAACAGTTTATATATAAAATTCTTAAATATATTTGTAATATTGCTCAGATTGTCAAGAAAATTATGCGATGCGTCGAAAATAGATGTAAAATTCGTAGGAAACAATATGTATATATATATAGCGAGAGTTGTATCTTTATTATTTCAAATATTTGTAGCACAGGCACAATACGTTCAACTTATCGCTTCCGAATAAAATCGGAATCGATCATTATCAATCGATCTAATCGTCAGATATATGTAATATCACATATTCATAACGACGCGAGGTGTTCAAGAATGTTCACTTTTGAAAATCTATGTGTGAAAACATAATGCCTTCCTCTTCTTCTTTTTATTTTTTTTCCGATACGCAATTCTGTAGCGGTTTCGGTAATATTCGCGATTTCTTATATAAAAATTTTATAAATAAAATGTACAATTGAAGACCGGAAGAGATACAAAATCGGATAAACAACGTAAGTACATATTAAAGCTCTACAAAAAATTTTATTTTTAAAAAATTGAACGAAACGCGTTATGTATGGTAGGCATTTAACTCGGCAGTGGTAAAATTTGTTTGTAATCAATATGATAAAATTTTTAGGGACGTGTACATATAAATTGTTTATATTTTCCTTGCAAAAGATTGCGTCATGTTTGACGAAATTATTTATTATTCAGAAATGTCAATTAAAAATTAAAGAAAGTGAACTTTCAAAAAGTCTAATAAATGCACCAAAAATATAGAAAATTTATAAATTTCATTTCAAACAAAATATTAGCTATATCAGAATTAGACATGTAAAATACATGCGTGCACATAAAAAATATAAATATTATATACAGAAAATATATAAATATAACAAAGTTCATAATGCAAAATCGATTTTTACATATATAATTTTCGTTTTATTGTTTGTCCTTTTTTAAAATCAATCTAGTATTTGTATATGAAATTAACTATTTTTATATGTAATTTTAATATTTAATAAACAAAATAAAATAAATATAGTTCAATAGAACTAAGAATAAAAAATCCAGTTAAAAAGATCGATTCGTTTAAGTACATTTTTAAGATGTAATGTGAATAAGAAAAAAATATTTTACATATAAAAAAGAGTTCTGACACTTCAATTTTCTTCTTCCTCTATTCTTTTTACATTTATTGAGATCGATGTAAATGGGTTCGTGTTTACACGTAAATATGTACATTAAACGTTTAATATTTCTTTCTAGAAATAAAATTCGAAGTTACCATCCATAGGATGGGATAAGTTTACAAATTTCACATTAGAGTAAAAAGATATTAGCACCACTTCCTAAAAAAACAATTCACCGGAATATATATGTATCTCAGAATTCCGTGAAGATAAAAAAATTATACTTATTATTACAATATCGACCTACTTAATTCATTCTATAAATGCTTGCTTTTCACTAAAATGGTAGAATAAGAAACAAAGAATTATAATATAAATCTCTAAAACTTAATTTTACATTACGTATTTAACTTCGATAAAGGATGATATTCCGAATGATAACAGTAGTAAGGCCAAAATAATGAAGGAATATATTGGGATTGCAATCTGTTTTACAAAGAAAACTTCTTTCTGATGAAAGAAATTAGATAAAAAAATAAAAATTTTATTTAAATATCATGGAAGAAATTTTTTTTGTATATAATCATATAAGTATTATGCAAGTTGCAAAAATAAAATGCGACATTTCCAAACTTCAATACGCATTTTCGTTGCAGAATTTATTACGATTTACTGATATCTTTTTCATAAATGTAAAAATAAATCTTTATAAGTGTACTTTTCAATAGATGAATAAGTATAACTTTTTTTTAACAATTTGGCGTTTCAGTTTAGAATAGTTTAAATGTGCACTCCCGTAAAATAAGCGATTTCTTTTTCTTTTTTGCAAGCTTTTTCGCTTAGCCCTGTGGTACCACTGCCGGGTTAAGGATGAACAGGGTCCAGATTACCATACATTTGAATTTCTTACAAAGTCACATTTATTATCTCGATTTAGCTATCTCAGCATCATCGATAATACGAATCTGGTAATTCTATATACAATCTACCGAAATAAACGCAATAATCGGTAGTAATAATAATAGCGTCTTTCAAATCTTTTCGAAACTCCCTCTCCCTTCTTTTACTTTCACCTCGTTGATATATTTTTCTTTTTTTAATAAGTGTGCTGAAAAATCGGTATAAATGTAACCTACGAAAAGGAGTAATATTTACCGCAAAAATCGTCAATTGTAGCTTAGACAAAATTTGGAAGAACTGTAACGCCGTTTTTTTTCTTCTTTACGTCCTATTTCTACTATTGCCAACGCTATTTTATATCGGGTAGTTTTTTAAAAAATCGAACGGATACTCGTTAAATATAATTATACCACGAGTATAAGGTCGATTGTACATGTCACAGTTTATAGCTCGAGCACCATATTTGGCTAATGTCAATAATAATTAAAAGCAAATTGAACAAATAAAATTTCGACAAGTCTAAAATCACTACTTCATTTCTCTTTCTTTCTCATTCACTCTCTCTTTTTGTCTCAATTTGCTATCATTTACGCTACATTGCGACATTGTCGATAAACTTCGATTGTGATATTAAATACGATCTAATGCTAATCACTTACGTCTAAATTACTACAATCGGGTATTATTAACGATGAGCGTTCAATTAGTTTCTCTCACTGCATCTCGCGATGTTGGCTACTATGGCACTTGACTAATACTGATGCGCTGTTTTTGTTTTGACCCCTCTAAACTTCTATACCTTACATGCTATCATCACGGCTAACAATAAATTTAATTCGAACAACGATTCCCTATCTTATCTATCAATATTCTCAACTGTCCTAGCGACCAACATCGTATTCGAAACAGCAGTAAAATTCGTTTATATAAAGTGCTACAGGTCTTCCATAATTTTTCTAAGGTAAGTAGTAATTACTTCGTAAATAGTTTTGCTAACCAGCAACCGTCCGCCCTACTTGGCTTGGGCTGGGATCGGGGAAACGTAGGGCGGCGGTATGGTATCTTTCTTTTTGATTGGTATTGATCTAAATCTAGTATTTGGACGAAGTGCGAGGATGGGTCGTGCGTGCTTTTGCTTCCTAAATCGAGCGTGCGCAAGTTCTTATAATCTTTTTTTTACTTGTAGCCGTAAGCTTTACTTTCTTGTTTCCTTGACCAGAATTATGATTTATCTTCGTTAATAATTAATTTACTCGATACGTATATTCTCAGAAAAGAAGGAGAAAAGAATATTATTATTGCATGTGTGTGAAAAGAATAGTGGCGGAAATCATGGAGCAGCCCTGAGAGAGAGCGAACAACGCATCTGGGAGTAGTGCATGTGCGCCTGTGTATCTGTATATCTGTATAGGTATCTGTTGTGTGTGTGTGTGTGTGTGTGTGTGTGTGTGTGTGTTCACAGACACATATGAATCTCATGAGAATGAATATTTCACTCAACGTGTAAATTGCGAATTTACTTATAATTTACTCATTTAACGTTTGCTTTAACCTCAAGTCTTAAGAGTCGTGTGACGCGAATCCGCGCACCCGTGCCTCGAGTTTGTATACAAGTGACAACCTTCTACGCTGAATATCGACACTTCTGCAACAGAATCAATAGATTTCGTCATGAGACGTATATATATTTCATGACGTTGGTTGTGCGAAATTTTACAAAATCCTTACCATCAGGTAATTCATATAATTTTCTAGGAAGAGAGGCGAAATAGGGATGACGTAACGCTTCCTCCGCACCTATCCGTTGATCGGGATTCAGCTGCAGGAGTGACGACGCCATACTATCGCCCTCGGCGATATCATACAGCCGAGGAAACGAGAGTCCCAGTTTCCGCGGCGGATAAAATATCAGTCTGTGTGCTTTATATCCGGGCAGATGCGTGACACCTGGCCAAGTCTCCTCGGTAGGTGTGCCCAGCACTTTAAATATCTTATCGAGTTGGTCGTACGTACAGCGTACACCTGGGAATGTCGGTTCACCAGTTAACATTTCCACAAATATGCAACCTACTCCCCACATGTCAAGCGAGGTGGAGTATTCTGTGGAACCTAAAAGAACGTCGGGCGGTCTATACCATAAGGTCACGACTTCGTGTGAGTATGTATGCGATGGCACAGATTTGGCCCTTGCTAGCCCAAAGTCTGCCAATTTAAGTTCTCCTATCTCGCTGATTAATAAATTCTGTGGCTTTACATCTCTGTGCAGAACCCTCCTAAAGTATGCAATAACAAAAATTAATCAACGCGTCAAGATGAAGATATCGATATTATATACTATAAACTTTTTTTAATTACCTGCGGTGACAGTATGCCAATCCTCTCAATAGTTGAAAAAGAAACAATTTAACATTACGCGGATCCAATCCTCCATTCCCGAAATACCTCTCCATATATTGGGATAAATCGGTGTGAACATATTCAAACACAAAAGTGAGCGTCTCGCGGGTATGAATGATATCGTGTAAAGTCACGATATTGCTATGTTTTAACTCTTTGAGGAGACTTGCCTCGCGAATGGCAGTAAACGGAGCTCCTTCCTCCTCTTGCAGTCTAATTTCTTTAAGAGCCACCACTTGATTAGTGAGATGGCTATAGCCTTTGAACACTGTGGCATATGATCCCTCTCCTAACTGCTCCAGTTTTATATAAGCTTCGGATTTACCGAATGGCGAATCTCCCTGTCGAGACAAATTGAGATTAATGTTTAGTATCATAATAGAAAATTAGTACAAATGAGTACATATATGTAATATAATATATTACCCCAAAAGCGGAAAATCTTTTAGTTCTTCTAGGTTCTGGACCAAGGAAAACTTCAGATTTGGGCCGCGGTGGACGTCGGGGCCGTAGAATTACCCTAGCTTCCTCTCTTATATCTTCATCGAGAAGCTTCGAATCGCTAGAAACCGAAAGCTGTCGATGCACTCTCTCATGATCGCCCACACCTGTCCATTCTATGACAGTCCAATTTCCGAAAACATTCTTAAAATAACAGCAATAGAAATACATAAAATCACAGATTTTTATAAAATTTTGAATATATAAATAATTCTACTTTGCTTAAATTACATACATACGTATTTTGATGTTATTTATGCATTTAAATCGTGGGATAGCTTCTTATGTATACATAATTTCAACTATGCATAATATGCAGAAAAACAACAACGTGATATTTGATCATTAACAAATGTGTTTTAGTAATCATTTTTTTAGTGTTTTTAGTAACAATATATATGAAAGAGTGCATTCTTATAAATACAAATTAATTAATAAATTAAATAATAAATTTAATTAATTAATAAATAACTTTATAAAATGTGTGCACATAAATTAGATTTCTATTTTATAATATAATAAAAAGTATGAATTAAGTTTTTTGTTTTTTTCATCTCTTATTTCAAAAAATATATAAACATCTAGACTTACATCATGATACTACATCCATACAATATTAAGAAAGATATATAATGAGAGATAAGAAATATGTAAATAAAATATCTATAAAATATTATGAAACCGTAAATATGTATATTTTTGGATAAAGCTCACCATAACGACGATCTTTGTCCGCAGGTATATTGCCATTTGGCTCCAAACGATCTAGGAACTCCTCCGAATAACCATTATACGGCAATTGACCTCTCGTTGTTGCATCATCAGCCTCTTCTTTTGATATAGCTGTAATAAAATAAATAATATTTAAATGTATGTATAATCATCATTAATTATGTCTAATTAATGATTTATTAATTAATGATTCATGATTTACTTGTATAAAACTATTTTACTCGATCTTTGTAATATATATATAGTATTTACAATATCAATAATAATTATATTACTAAAACATCATGCTGTTTAATTACAATAGGCAAAAGCAATTATTTGCTTGACATTAATTATATATTTATTAATTAAAAATATATTTATTGAAAAAAACATTAAAACAAAGTTCAACATTTAAATCCTTGTGATTATTATTATATTTTATTAATATAAAAGTTTTATATTAATATAAAAGTTAATATAAAAATTACCTATATAAAAAATACTTACAAAGTCGTCCAAAGCTGTGACTAAGGCGCTTTTTTAATTTTTGCACTCTACTGAGAGCACCGCCTTTCTTTTCCCGCATTGTCACAGGCCCTGCAACAAATGTAATGTTTAAACATACAATTTGATACACCGAATGTAAGTTGAGATAGCATGACATCATAACAGAAGGCCAAGAACATCAGAGTAATTTAGATATAACAGATCATTACATTTATGATGACATCATACGCTATGTTATGCCAATGCTTCTTAATGATGATAAAGGTATGCATCACATTCTTCTCAAATGACAATGCGAGGAACTCACAGGAAATTACAATATAATAAAAAACAATCATATATGAGACAAAATATGAATATGATTACATCATATAAATATTAATAATTATACCAATTTTTTTTTTGTAGATATTACACGCATTATACTACAGATAAAGAAAAAATAATGACACTCAATGAACGAAGTAATTGAACGAAGTATTTGAACACATTTTGTCCCGAATCCAAGTAATTTAATTTAATTTTCAGAACGTAGATGATTCATCCGTTCGTAGAAGATAATGGATTTTTACTGCAATTAAAAGTGAAAGTACGTATTCTTAAGTATGCACTTTCCAAGTATATGTATTAATTCACCTGAACCAGCCAACTATCATTTTTTCTTGGAGCAAGCCATATAACAAAGCAAACTCTCACGGGACACTTACTAACACGATAAAAACTTTGAGATTGCCGTATGTATATGACACATGACACGCCATTCAGTCACACGTACATACACGCACACGAATATCGACACACACGTTCTTTTCTGCGTACAGGTATGCACTGTAGTTACAGCACAGGAGGTTCAACGAACTAATATACATTAGTTTCACACGTCGAATAACCGAACAAATCTCTGGTCGAGATATTCAAGTGTCAGATAAAACGTAGGCTCTCTCCCTCTCTCTCTCTGTGCTACACAAAAGATTGCATTGTACTCGTCGTGCGACTCGAAAAGATACGGCGATCCCAATCCTGAAATTGATAAACGCGCGCGTTTCTTCCTGTGGTCAACGCAAGTATCAAACCGGAAAGGAAAATAATATTCAACTTCTTTCTCGCTTGAGTTGCATATATACTGAAGAACTCGATTGTCCCTCTTCTGCCATCAGGAGATACTGTACATGCACACATATAAGAGACGCGCGCGCAAGGAGAAAAAGAAAAAGAATTATTATTTTCATTTTCTCTCTCTCTCCCTCTCCTCTTCCTTTTTTATCTCTCTGCTTCTCTCGTCAGACTGCTGTTGCTACTTGGTCCTTCTCTCCCGTCTCCATGATCCTGGAACGGAACTCTCTTTACCTCTCTCTCATTCATCATCTCCTCTCTTGTTCTTTCACACACACACACACACACACACACACACACCCTCTCTATCTATCTTTCTCACCTCGTTCACACACGCACACGCAAAAAGAAACCGAACGGCGAGAGCCGGAACATCGGCCGCAAGAGAAAAATAGGGGAAGGATGCGCGACGGGCGCGTCTGTGTCCGACTTACCCTCTTTGCTCTTGGAAGCGGTCGAACCCTTGTCCTGACAGTACATGATTACTCATTCGCTCGCACGCGCGGGACACATCACATATGGGCGGTGACGCACTCGGCTGCGTGTGTGAGTACGCGCCGCCGCCGCTGCCGCCGCTGTTTTTCCCTCGGCCGATGCTCCTCAGCTCCTGTGCGGCGACGAGAGTCCCGGGCGTCGAGCTCCCTAACGCGCGACTCTCTCACGTCGTCCTCCTGTATTCCGGTGATTCCGGCGAAGCGCGCACGATCCCCGTCGCGTCGCCTCGCGCCATGAAAACGCCTCCGCGCTATCCCCGTGGACGATGACAACGACGACGGCGAGGACGGGGAGGACGGCGATGGGAGCCTTCCACACGATGTGAGCCACCGCGAGAAAATATCACAAAATTTGCCAGCGAGATCCTCGCTAGTCGGCCTCTTCCAAGAGATCACCTCTCTACCGCTCCACGAGAGGGGCAAGTTCACGTCGGTGTACACTACACACTCATATACAGAGACACATACACATATCTATCTCTTTCTTTTCGATATTTCTTCTCTTCTTCTCTTATACGGAATCACAAATGATTCGGTCAACCCTCCCGTTTGCACTTAACCCTCGCTGACGGTAGGTGCTCGCGCACACCACTATCTCCAACAAATCATCTGCGATCGAGGATTTGAGGCCGACCGGTAGGGATTGTCGGGAAGTCTATCTCGCTTGTCGCGGATACTGACTGCCCACACCACCGTCACCACCTCGCACCTCGCATCGCACGACACGAAAGTCGCGAGCCGAATTCGGCCGAGACGGCAGACGCGCGTCAGCGTGTATCACAACCTAGAATGACGACCGCCGTTGTATTCAGTGTTGTATGAAGTTGTTCAGAAACGGGTACGCGTGCGTATTCACCTACTTGTACTTATTGCAGACGAGAAAAATAACTAGACTGAACGAACCGCGAACGCTCGCATTGCGATTTGCGACTGTTGGACAAAAAGAAATCCAACGCCGTCTCTCTCTCTCTCTCTCTCTCTCTCTCTCTCTCTCTTATTTTTTTTAAAACTGTTTTCCTTTTTTTATATCATTTAACAATCATTGACTTGTTATCAAACTGTCATTTAAATCGTGAATATTTTAAGGCGTATATTATGCACAGCTTACAAATGGTTTCAAATTTTTGTTTGTCACACTTTCCCATTTAGTCAAGTCTGCTTGAACAAATTTTATTATTTTATATTGATCCGTTATATCAAATGCTAATAATGAAATACCGCGAAAAATATAATAGGATTTATATTTATATGACTTGAAGGTAGAAAAACACAGTATATAATTGTTTTGTTATTCATAAAAAAGATCGATAGAATAACGTTTGTGATGTCTTGTGTCATTATTGCTATTTAACGAAAAATACTGTTTTTATTAATACTGAAATCTGCAAATTGTTACGTTTTATATTATTATATTATTCTTATAGATTTTCAATATTGGTAATTTAATATATACCAGAACACGACTTTTGTACGTATAATTTGTCTTTTCTTTTTCTAAAGAATAATAAAATTGGGCTCTTGAGATAAAAATTAAACAATAAATGAAAACACGGGCAATTAAGAGCCTAAATTCGCAATAATTGGAGCGATTAT
>NW_017259245.1:1519917-1523211 GCF_001594045.1 Atta colombica
ATAAAGAAATATATATGCTACCCAATTACTACGAATTTAGGTTCTTTAATAATTGCTCGTGTTTTCATTTATTATTTACTTAACAAATGAGAAGGGATTGAAATGAATTGAAATGGATTCAGATTTTCAAAAATATAATTGATTCACGAATATTAAAACAAATGCTTTTCAATCCTGAATGCATTTTTATTCATTTATAGGAATTACATGGAGCATATCTCTATGCTTTTCAATCTAAAAATAATATTAACTTTTTCTGTGCATAACACACACATTGTGAATACTATTCAATTCAAAATTTTGAACAGGAAATGCAGTTTTTAATCCAATTGCATCCAATTGAATCTAATTGGATCCAATTGAATCCAATTAAACTCCAAAAAAAGTATATTCACTATTTAATACGCACGATAGAAAAAAATTTCAATTCATTTTAATCCATTCTTGTTTGCTAGGTAATTTTCTTTTTCTCTCTCTGCAAGAGAGAGAATATATACCAATTACAGATAAAACTGTAATTGGTCTATTTTATAATATCCAATCTATTTTATAATATCTATTTATTTCAAAAGAACAATTCCATGCAAAAACCAAATCTATCTATAGACTATAATACTCCATAATAGTTCAAATACTCCGATCAATTTGAAATTAGAGCGACATTGATAGTCAGTAAATCTTATATACACAGTTTTAAGATAAGTCAATTACAGAGCCGTATTAGCATTTTAAAACATTACTTAAGACAATTTTAAGATAAGAACAGGCTATGAATGCTGATCCTAGTCTTTCCTAAACAAAAACCTTTTCAAGTTCTACGTCAATTTAAATAGTTCGAACTTTAAAATATATATCTCTCTCTCTCTCTCTCTCTCTCTCTTTCGCTCCCTCTCTTTTAAATGTCATACATCACACATGTCACATATGTAGTCATATGAACAGACCTTCATTATCGATACTCGACGTCTCGACGTCGATTTTTTGGTATCGAGCTGCAGAGAATCGAAATATCGATAAGCCATCGTCCAGCAACTCCGGCAAGCTCGAACTGGCTCGAACTTCGAAGCTTTGGGGCATCATGCCATGTTCTCGCGCATCGTCGCACGTGTAAGTGTGGGCTGTCGCCTTGTGAGTCAGCAAAAAGAAAAGGGAGTTGACGATAATCTGTTGTCGAGGTTGTTACGAGCGAGTAGCGTCGGAAACGGTGCGATCCAGGACGCGCGTTACTGTGGGAAAACGTGTCAGGTTGCCGTCAGCGAGCCGTGCGGAGCGATGTCGGGCGACGAGAAGCCGTTTCGCCGTCTGCCGTTGTGCGTGCGTCCCTATCATTACGATATCTCGTTGACGCCGCATATCACCACCTTCACCTTCAACGGCACGGAGAAAGTGCATCTCAATGTGAGTTCTGTTACCTACTATCATTCTTCTCTCGCTGCCACTCTCCGTCCTTCTCTTCAGTGAAAAATAGAGAGTCGAAGATGAGAGATAGAGAACAAAGCGGCCGCTAACCATATGGGAAACATAACCAAGAAACGCCCCGCCCCTGATCCCTTCCCCGCCGCCAGTTTCTGTTTAAGTAGCATTTAGATTTGAATCTGATTGGCAAACATTAAGGCAGACTGCCTTATCTTCTAATTGCCGGCAATCGTGATTTTAATCCCTTGATTTGCTCATTAATTTCGCAGTGACGCGAATTCTAATTGCACTTACGAATGTTATCTATTATTTTTCCTCCCGTAATCATATTTCATGCTTATCTTTGTGACATACATGACGATTGCGAAAATTCTCTCTTATCTGTTTTTTTTCCTTTTTTCTTTCGGATTATAGGTGGAAACTCCTACGGATACCATTGTATTGAATTGTTTGGAAATCAATATAAAGCGCGCGAGTTTTTATGGAAATGATGGCAAGACCATTGTGCCCGAGAAAATTGTATTATCAGGATTGGAGGAGACAGCCACATTGGTGTTTCCTGAAGCTCTGCCATCTGGGAAAAGTGGATACCTGAACATAGAATTCATGGGAGAGATCAATGACAAGATGAAAGGTTTTTATAGAAGCAAATATAGTGGGTAAGAATACAACTGATAACTTTGAATATATAAAAAAAAATTATCAAACTGATCTCTGTTCTAATCAGCTGTCTAATTAGAAAAAGAACTTTTTTAATAATATATTTCAATTACTGTTTGTTAATTTTAGCTCCTGAAAATTATATAACATATGGATAAATGAAAACAGAATGTTTAAAGTATGTATTTATATGTATCTTTCAAAGGCAAGATGGTAACTGCGCTGTAACCTATTTGTGTCCTACATCAGCACGCAAGTTTTTTCCATGTTGGGATGAACCATCTTTTAAAGCAACCTTTGATATACATCTTACAATTCCATCTCAGCCATATCTCATTGGGTTATCGAATATGGTGAGCATCCTTGATGTAACGTAGAATTTTTTATGATTTCAGGGAGGACGGTACCGTTGAATATGCGGCGGTTACTCAGTTTGAGCCGACAGATGCTAGACGTTGCTTCCCATGTTGGGACGAGCCAGCGCTGAAAGCAACATTTGACATTACGCTAAAAGTACCAATCGGTCTTACAGCACTTTCCAATATGGTAAGCAACGCTGGGCATCTGCAATATTATTTGCTTTTCTTTTTCTTTTGCTTCCTATCTTGTAATTTATATTTAAGGTAGCTGTATGTACTTTTTTTTTATGCTTTTTTCTGTATTTGATATTTGTATACATTATCTGATGCTTAAAATTAATATTTTATGTGTTGATTATTAATCTGTTAACTATTTCTTATTGTATATACCATTCATAGTCGGTTCTTTCATTTAAAATCACGTTTTAAGATCAGATTAGAAATTGATATTGAAAATAGATTTGAATTTAACTAACAGAAGAAAGAACTAATTCCAAGTTTGGTAAACTTTGCTCTGCTCTGATTTTAAGACATTGGTACAATCTTAAGCTCGATACAATCATAAGCTATTTACAAGGCTAATGTTAAAGCCAATGACAAAGCCAATATGAAAACTATCAAGACTATGACATAAAAAATTATCAAGGCTATGACATAAATATAAACAATGAGACAAGTAGTAAGTGAATCAACATTTTGGATTTTTTTTATTATCTATGTTATTGCCTTATATTCGCTGATTCTCTTACTACTGATATTTTGCTGTATTTAATTTTAACATCTTAAAACATTACTTAAGTTTTGTAATGATAAAACGGACTATAAATACCGATCTTACTATATATATATATATATATAT
>NW_017259245.1:1523311-1530308 GCF_001594045.1 Atta colombica
GTTACAAATGGGAACTGCGAGACATTGACTTTTGAAAGAACGCCTGTTATGTCAACGTACTTAGTGGCTGTAGTAGTAGGCGATTTCGATTACATAGAGGACATGTCTAGTGATGGTGTGTTAGTTCGAGTTTATGTGCCCAAATCTAAGAAAGAACAGGGCCAGTTTGCTCTAGAAGTGGCCACCAAGGTGCTGCCTTACTACAAGACTTACTTTGGTATCGCGTATCCCTTGCCGAAGATCGATCTCATAGCGATTGCCGATTTTTCGTCTGGCGCTATGGAAAATTGGGGACTCGTTACGTATCGCGAGACCTGTTTACTTGTGGATCCGCAGAATACGTCGGCGGTACGCAAACAGTGGATCGCGTTGATAGTAGCACACGAGTTGGCACATCAATGGTTCGGTAATCTCGTGACAATGGAATGGTGGACGCATCTATGGTTAAATGAAGGCTACGCATCGTTCGTAGAGTTTCTGTGTGTTGCACATTTGTTCCCAGAGTATGATATCTGGACGCAGTTTGTAACGGACACATACATACGAGCATTGGAATTAGATGCTTTGAAAAACAGTCATCCAATCGAGGTACCAGTCGGTCACCCGTCGGAGATCGACGAAATCTTTGATGACATATCGTATCACAAGGGCGCCTCTGTGATTCGTATGTTGCATGCATATATAGGTGATGACGATTTTAGAAAGGGTATGAATCTATATCTGAAGAGACACAGCTACGCCAATGCGGAAACCGAAGATCTCTGGGCCGCGTTGGAAGAGGCCAGTAATAAGGCTGTACGTAAGGTGATGTCGTCATGGACCAAGAGACAGGGTTTCCCCGTTGTCAAAGTTGACTATCGTCAAGAAGGCAACAATAGGATCTTATCATTGTCTCAAGAGAGATTCCTGGCCGATGGATCGGTGGATAACAATGCGGATAATGCATGGCTCATACCAATAAGCGTAAGCTCTTCACAAGATCCGAACAAAACAATATTTGACGGCATATTAGATGCAAAAACCAAGGAATTTGTAATCCAAAACGTTCCCGAGGGCACATGGCTAAAGATCAATCCTGGAACAATTGGCTTCTATCGGACTCGTTACAGTCAGTCCGCTCTGTCACTTCTATTACCAGCAATTAAAGATCATACATTACCTCCTCTGGACAGATTAGGCTTATTGGATGATCTTTTTGCAATGGTACAGGCGGGTTACGCATCCACGGTAGAAGTACTCGAATTAATGCAGGCGTTTCTGCACGAGGACAACTACACCGTGTGGTCCACTATAGTGAATATCTTAAGTAAAATCGGTATTCTCATTTCTCACTTAGACTTCGAGGATTCTCTCAAAGCGTTTGGACGTAATCTATTTCGTGAAGTTAATGTCAGATTAGGCTGGGATCCTAAACCAAATGAAAGTCATTTAAATACGTTACTCAGATCTCTTGTATTAGGCCGCATGGCAGCATTAAATGATCAAGATACTATCGAAGAAGCGAAGAGAAGATTCGAGCTGCACGTAAATGGCACAACGACACTCGCTGCTGATTTGCGCAGTCCAGTTTATCGAGCTGTACTTTCCGTGGGTGATGCCAATACTTATGTTACTATGTTGAAATTGTACAAAGAGGCTGATCTTCAAGAAGAAAAAGAGCGAATTCTGCGAGCGCTTGGTGCAATCAAAGATGAAACTCTGCTAGGAAAAGTTCTGGACTTCGCCATGAGCGAGGAGGTCCGTGCTCAAGACACAGTCTTTGCCATCATGTCCGTGAGTTTGTCATACAAAGGACGTCTCATGGCATGGAATTTCTTCAAGGAGAAATGGAAGACTCTATTGGATCGTTACGAAGGCGGCTTCTTGCTGGCACGGCTGGTAAAATTCACAACAGAGAATTTTGTCACCGAAGAACAAGCCAAAGATGTAGAGAGCTTCTTCGAGAGTCATCCGACTCCAGGCACCGAAAGAACGGTGCAACAGTGCGTGGAGTCCATTAGATTGAATGCTGCATGGCTCAACCGAGAAAAAGACTCCATCAGAAAATATCTAACCACTCAAGTCTAGTAAAGATAATTCCTTATCTTTTCTCTCCGTTATATCTTAATAGGACATTGGCATAATTCGATCTCGCATAATTTTACTATGCGAATATCTTATGGTACTGCTTGACATTGTGAAAGAACGTTACTTAGATACAGACTTGTTTCTTGTGTACGAAATAATAATAAATAACACTAGTTTACAAGACTTTTTTTAATTATTTTGAATCGGACAATGTATTTTTTACAGATTTTTGAATTCTGAAACGTAATGTCACAAGCTAAATTTTTCTAACACGTTTGAGAAATAATTGACTTAATATACACAATGATTTTTTTTATGGTATTTAACATTCTTTTGTTAAGTTATCTCAAAATTCTGATTAGAGGTCATGAATGTATTCATCTTCTATAAAATGCATTTTTTTTTCTTTCAATGTTTCACGTTTTATGTAGCATGTTTTACGTATTAAGATTCAAAGATAGGATATTTTACGTCTTAAGATTCAAAGATAGGATTTTTCTAAAATAGCAAATTTTTTACCTATGACTGAAGTCATATATATACTTATAATTTCTAGTGTGTTAATAATACACATATAAAAATCATACAACTTTTATTCGAAAAATCTTTTTAATTTTTTTTTTTTTTTTTTTTTTTTTCCCGAAATAATCGTAGTGACTAATTAAAATGAGACACTATGAGTATGTACATATGTATATATACATATATACATATATAAAATTTAGAAATCACGATAAATTATACTATGTGTCGATAGTGCAACACACTAGAAATTATAAATATATATTTTATTGTCTTAGACGGAAAATTTGCTATCTTAGAAAAATCCTATCTTTAAATGCTTCATAACACGGTTAAAAAGTAAGATATTGCATTTAAAAAATATATTTTATAGAGGAGGAACAATACATTCATGACTTCTAATCAGAATTTTAAATAAACTTTTTTTTTACAAAAAATATCAATAATTGCAAAAAAGCCATTTTTTGCAAATTAATGGTCAATTATTTTTTAAATCTGACGTGCTGGACAAATTTGGTTTGCAATATCGAATTTTCAATATTGAAAAATCTGTAAGAAACATCTTGTCTGGTTTAAAGAATTTTTTTGCTGTAAACTAGTGTAGTTCGACAAATCACGTGTATGCACGCTTGATAAAAATACTAATTTGTTTAATGTTGACTAGTATTGAGTGAAAGAAAAACAAATGGAAGAAAATACAGTTTTATATATACAATTATTATACCTCATCGATAAATCATCTTAATTCAACACTTTTACAGTGGTCTTATTGTTTTATTCTTAATTAATCATCATTAGATTTCGTCATTTTAAATTCACCATTTATAAGAAAAAATTTAGAATTGCCACTTTGATATCTCTCATGTACTATATGAAAAGAAACAATATCATATCAAAACTTAGTTTTTCAATAATCTTCTATAGTAATATTTAAAACAAAATCTATTTAAAATATGATTTATATATATATACATAGATATAATTTAAAAAGAGCCAGTTGAAGGTTGATTGCTTTTATATTGTTGTTTTACTCATATATTACATGAGTCAAAAGTATGCTCTCGATATATAAATGAATTATCCATTATACCAGTATCAATTATACCAGTATTCGTGTAAAAAATCTATTCGTGTAAAAAACATATTATATAACATCTTTTTTTTATGAAAGAGAGTTATTAATTCCATTTCAAAATAAACACACGTTAAACTTTGATGAATCATTCAACAAGAAGTTGTTTACGCATTTTTATTTATTTAACCGATGTGACTTAACTATTTCATGGAATGATTTTCATTTTAATGATATTCTAATTTAAATAATTGTATCTTGAAATTTATAAAGTAGGTAATTATATTAAGTACCGTGTCTAAATGGAGTATTCATAAAGAAATTTTAAACTTCGAGATATTTAGAAAATTCCAAGTTTTTGAAATGTTTTTAAAAAATTTGTAAACGTCACAGACGCTTTAAAATTTTTAAATATCTCTTGAACAACTTTTCAGATATTTCTTGCGTTTCGTTATTATGTGTTACTGATAATAGAGAATAAAAATACTCCTGTTCAATGACATTTCATAATGATCGCACTAGCCTTATAATTCTATACAGAACTTATAGTATGTAATTCCATAATATGTACAAATTACAATCTACAGTCTATATAATAGACGATTGTTTATTTCACGTATTAATGTTAAATGCAATATTATGAGTGCCGTAATTACCTCATATATTAATAAAGATACATTTTCCTTGTATTCACACGTAATAGAGAAAAGCTAGCGTCTTTTATTCTCGATAATTCTTTGTTCGTAATTTATTTTTTTTTTGTATTTCCTGCCATTGATTTTATGGATTTTAGTCTTTCAATTTGAACTAAGATTTGGACTAAAGTTCTGAAATTGTATCGCAGTTATCGGAAGGAGAGACAATTAAACATGTTTTATGAAGATGTAAAATTAAAACAAAATTTGACAATTAATGTAAAATATCTTAAAGACATCTCTCTTATGATTTTATGTCCCGATTGCATATTATCTGAGACACCATCAAAATAAAAAATTGCTTCGAAGAATAAAAACGAAAGTGGACGCTTTTTATACTTGATGTCGCGACATTTTTCATGTCAACCATCATAAAATAATTCCCCGCGTTCGGTTGCACGTGCCGATTCGAGACAAGGAAGGAAGATGGTCCCGGTAGTGAATCAGCCTTCAGTTTCATTATCAGCGTGCTTGTTGGCAGTCATCAGCCGACAGTTGTTACCGAGAGTAGCTCACTACTCTCGTGTCGGAAGAGATATTTCACCCTCTATCTGTCTGTTAGAAACGTTTGAAATGGCGCAAAATTGGAACAAAGATTCTATTTATTTTATTCTATTTACTTATTTTTATTCGATACTTTTTGTTTGATTTACAGATCCAATTAATCTACCAAGCTATAGATTCCAATATTTGAAGTCGAATTAAATCCCTTATGACGATGGAATACAAATACAATTATGAAAATTTTCTCATTTTAATTCCTTCCAAATTTACTAAATTATTGAAACAGCAATGTTTGAGTTGAAAATAATTCACTCCAAGTTTACAATGATTTTATTTTCTTAAATTTTGCAGATCTATTATGATATTCTCCAAGATATTTCTTCATGCTACATGAAGTACAAGAAGATCAAGAGTATGAAGGGTTAATATCCTTAGATGTTGAATGCTTTTAGAGGATTGTCCAAATCCTCGGAGGAATAATGAATGCATCCCCTCGTTCATTCGCTCGAAGAGGGGAACGAAGAGCGGACGCTAGCGATTGTGGAAGAGGAAGGGCGGGGAAATAAGGGAGAAAGAGAGAATGTCGAGGAACCGTGGGGTCGGTTCCCGTGGGTATAACCCGGATCGAGCGTTCCCAGGAACGCGCACGTGACCCGCGTCAGAAGACGATCAATACAGACTTTGCGAACTCCTACACCCCACTGGAACGACGTGTCGCCCTTGTATAATCCACACACATCCTTCGCCTTCCGACGAGACCGATGGCGACGGCGAACGACCATCATCCCTCCTCGCACGTGTGCGTAGATTGTTGCGCGCACGTGCGCCTATTTAACCCTCCCGTCCCTTCTCTCTTTCTCTCTCTCTCTCTCTCTCTCTCTCTCTCTCTCTCTCTGTCTATCCCTTCATCCGGCTTCCGTTCCCGATATCATTGAATCTTCACAGATTTACGGTCTCATGAACGACAGTGAAAGAGCAGACACTGCTTCCCTTAAGTTCAATCTTATTTTTAGAAAATTTAAAGAGATATATAAATATGTCTAATTTTAATTTATAAATAATGAATGTGCATTTATATTTATTAAAAATTTTAATCTTAATAATTATACAATATAATATATCATTTAATCTTTTTTAGTCAAATTAACGAGAAATCTCAAGTTTTTTTAAATAAAATTCATAAACGTATGAATAATAAATTTTATTTCTTATTTAGTATAATTTTATTTCTTTTTAATCGTATTTTCGAACATGTGAATGTATAGAAAATATCTCAAAATTGAAGTATATCTTAAAAAAAAGTTCTTCGACAAATTTCGCCTTTTCTTTTAAATTTAGCTCTTAATTTTAAATTATTTCCCATTTTTGTTATTGTTGTTCTCAGTGTTTGATTTCTCAGAGATGTAGATTTTAAGGAATTATTTTCCTATTTATTCCCAATGAAAGTTAATCTTGATTCAACTTACCTTTTATCTTTTTCTAATTCTAAGAAAATCTATTCTTTAACCTTTTCTTATATGTTTTTAAAAAAAGGTGAACAGTAAATTAAATTAAGATTTTAAAGTTAATAGAAATGAGCGTTAATAGAAATGAACATCAGGCCTGATTCCACCATGTAAGATTAACTTTTATCAATTTTATCTTTTTCTAATTCTAAGACTTAGAAATCGTATCTATTTTTACGAAGAGAAATTTGCTGTTTATTTTTTTTTAATTTGTAGAATTAGAAAAAGATAAAGAGTAAGTTAAACTCAGATTAAAATTAATCTTACATGGTGAAACAGCCTTGTCTGTTTCTGTCAATTTAAATTTAATTAGAAAAAGATGAAGAGAGAGAGAGAGCGAGAGTAAATTGAGCCAAGATTAAAGTTAATCACTGCATTTCTACATTGATAGAAACGAGCATTAGTCAACTTATTTGCATGATCGAGATAGGATAAGTCATGAGGAAACAGGAATACGTAGCTATTCGCAGGATAAAAACAAACGCACGAAACTAACGTATAGACACAGTTTGTATTTATTTTTCGTGTGTACGAGTGCAGTACGCCCGCGCAATGATGTACTTACAGCCTTTCAGTCTTTGCAAATATACAATATTTACGCGGGTTGAGAGTCGGGGGGGGGGGGGGGGTTT
>NW_017259245.1:1530408-1556636 GCF_001594045.1 Atta colombica
AGCACTTTCTAAATTATAATATAAGAGGCTATAACAACGACAGTGAGATAACTATACAATAATCAATAGCGATAGAGCGCGAAAACTTTGATGAGAAAATAAATGAGGCGAATCACCTCGTCGAATTCGATTTCGCATGCTCGCCGCGAAATTGTAGCCAATCCCGATCGACCGTCATCTCGCTCGTGTCTCCGACATCCAAAATTTATCGATCATCGATTTGACGAGGAATAGAAATCTTCTGTTTTCTCGTCGCGCGTTGAGGCGCGAGGTGCGTTCTTCAGGAAGGAAGGACCTTCGGCAAGAAAAGGCGATCGATCGGCGAGACTAGTTGGGCGGGGCGGCTATGTAATTGACTCGAGTGTAACGAACGTTTTGCGAGCGCTCATTGTCAGTGTATTCGAACGCGTGCGCGTGTTGCCGCACTTGACGCGCGATATCGCGTTACGATACGATCGACGATGGGAACAGGATGGATGAACTCTCGCCGTCGGGAGACTCGAGAGTCGATCCAGTCACACAACAAGTAATTTATCAAAGAACGAACGCCAATTGGAAACACGCGCGTCGCCTCCCATGCAGCACAGAAACTTGCGGCAACAATAGACTTGTACTCGGCATCTTTTTTTCTCTCTTCGACATCTGAATATAGATATTTATTTCCAAATTCAAAAATTTTGGGGGCGATTTCAAGCAACGCGAACAGACTTATTGTAAGCAAGTTTGCAATGTTGCTGTAATATTGCTGCCCACAGCAATACTTCTCCGAGTAATATCCTAAGGATGTCCTCTGGACATCTTTAGGATATCCTTTAGAGAATTGGCGTTATGGATGGAATGATCTGTGCTGTATGGGGTTTCCACAGTCCGTCAATCGGGGCCTCGAAAGACCAGAGATCGCGATGAAATCGAATCGCTGGTCCCGCGGTCGATTCAGTCGGTGTCGCGCGGTCGATTAGGAAAGAAAAATTGGAATGATAAGATTCTAGGGGGAGAGCAAAAAAGAAGAGGAATAGAGGAAATTCGTGCCGGGTCCTTATAACCGTGAGAGATCTCGTGTGGAATGGCGATGAGCGTATGTACAAATGTATTTACAATTTCCCTTCGCAGAAGAGAAGGGTAAAAACCAGCGCTGACTCTCTTTTTTTTTTTTTTGATCAAAATGTCTCTTTGATCAAAATACGTTCTCATCTTCGGTGCGTTCCTCGGACGTGGTCTCCCGGGTAGTTTTCTCTTCCGGGCGATGATCAATATCTCTTCCCGTGACTGCCCAGATCGAGAATAGATCGGACGTCCTTTTCGAAGAGCAGAGCGATCCATCTAGTCCACGAGGAGGGTGGCCTCGATGCGACCTGTACCCTAGTGGGTTCGACCAACAGGTCACCGATCGGCGACCGTCGCGGTTACGACGGACGTCGTAGTGGTCGTCGTGGCGGCCGACGTGATGGTGTTCAGCAGGGGTTGCCTCGAGGACGACTGCGTAGTCGATTCCGTCGCCGTCGTCATCGTCTTGGCATCCTGATGCGCCGCGTTCGTTTCCTCCAGAGCGGTCTGCAGGTCGCAGATATATTCGATCACCCTCTGGATTACCTCGAGCTTCGACAGCTTCCGCTTGCGCGGCATGTCCGGCACGAGGGAGCGCAGCTTGGTGAGGTAAGCGGCGACTTCCTCGGCCTCGAGGTCGCGTCTGGTGCCGCCGATCCCCAGACCGTTGTGCAACACGCCGCGATGGTTGGGCGGCACTCTGCCGCTCACCGGGCTCACCACCATCGCCTTCATGCAGGTAGCGGCGGCGATCAGAGAATTACACGGCCGGAATCGATCGATCCGGCGCTCGGCTCTTTCCTCTCGACCCTCGTTCGCGAGCACACTGCCGCTGCTGGGTCTGGGTGATCGTTCGACGACAGCGCGTCACCGCACACACACATACACACCACCCACCGCGCGTGTGCCTATCGATCGCCGGAAAAGAGCTGTGCGTCGAACACCAAAGGCGTTAATGTAGCACGTGAAGAGCTTACTGCCTGTGTCCTGTTTACTTTGCCGTTGCTTTGCGTCTCCGTGGAGTAATCGTCCTCTCTCTCTCTCTCTCTCTCTCTCTCTCTCTCTCTCGTTAGTCGATCACGATCAGTTGTGGAACCACGTGCAAAATCACGCACTGATATTAGTTTCACCAACCAGCCACATCGTCCTCGAGCGACAGCTACGCGCCAAGTATGATGACGAACTGATGCGATCGAGCGTATATTGTATAGTGAAGCTGAACGCGCAGCCGGCGAAATATTGTACACGAATCGTTTGACAGATCGGAGCCGACTGGCCTCCGCCCCTCACCTGCGTCTTTTTATAGCCTTGCCCCACCCGGCTCCCCGCGCATACCCTCCAGACGCTTCCAGCATTTGTACGGCGCAATCGCTGCCCGAGTGGAGTAGTGGTGGCTTCAAGCCTCACGCGATCTCTCCTTCTTGTTGACTGACTGGCTACGTATTATGGAACAAGTCGGAATGGATTCCAATAAGAATTATTACTTTCTCTACAAAAAAAAAATAAAAATTTAGGGAATTATTAAATAACTCCGAATCAGAATCCATTCTGAATAATTCTATATAATATTTCGATCGGAATTTTCCAATTTTTTTCGAATTTTTAATGCGACTTGCAGAGAGTACAACTTGTAACTTTGTGAGAATCTCTCAATCGCAAATTCGAGAGAAAGAATTATTTAATTTTCATGTAGAACAAAAGAATCGAAAAAACAAGAAATAATTTAGATATACTGAAAGTATAATGGTTTAAGATAATTAAAAGAATGCTCGAAAATGATCGAATTACCAAGTCGATTGTTGATATAAATTTGCAATTATAAATTGCAAGTGATTTATAAAATTGACGAATTTTTCCATCACTTAAAAATCACTTTTTATAACTACAAAATTCTCAATATAATAAGAAAGCTCTTATCATATTGTTTCGCATAAAAAATATGTGACTAAATTAAAACTGATTTAATTATCTGATTAACAAAGTAAAATAGCTAAATAATAATTCCTATACCAATAACTTATTGATTATAATTGCTAATCGTCACTAATTAGTAAAATAATTAAGCGCTTATTAGTAATAACTACTCAATTATTTAACTAATTAATTGAACAATTAAGTAGTCATTATTAATTTATAGTTAAGTAATCAAGTAATTATTAGTAATTAATAGTACTACTTATTTTTTTATTACGAGGCTGAAGAAAACAACTAAGATCAACGTGTTTGGAAATACACATAGTGAATGAGGGTATCATCGGATTTCGCGTTGGAAAATCGCACGTGAGGTCCGATTCGAAGCTATCAGTAGTCGGGGGTGTTTGACGACTATGCGACTGGCGGCGTCGGTGGAACACGAGGAGAGTGTAAAAGGGAGGCGGGAAAGGGGAGCACTACCATTGTTGAACGTCCGGCGGCGCCAGCCACTAGCCATCACGGCTACCACTACCACCGTCATCACCAACACTGTAACAGGCGATCGACCAACCACCACTATTCCGGATTCTATATGTACTCGACTTGCACAGTGATGGTCACTCGCTAACCTGTACACCATGATTCCGGCCGTGCGATTTTCTCGCGGCGGCGAACGCTACGCGAACAAATTTGCGCGCTCGTATTCCGATTATTTACGTTGAAATCATTACGCGTTACGTAAATGCCTCGCGTCACGTAACTTTATACATATTGCATATATACATAGACATTCTTATAGAATGTAGAGACAATAAAATAGTTCTGACAATTCTGGAATTGTAATAAACAATTATATTGTAAACTATGTGAAAACAGAAGAGATATCAAAATATAATCATAGGAACAAATATGGTTTAAAGATGTATGACAAATTGATTCTAATTGATTACGTTTAATTAAACAAGGGAAATTTTCTTCTTTGCTCAAAACGAATTTTAATGCACGGTTTGCAGAATCAGATAAGTTATATATAAATTCATACAAAAATATTTAAGCACTAAGATTCACTTTGCTCGAATAAGGGATTTCTTTTATTTAATTAGATTTATTCTTATCGATTTAAATTCATATTATAATTGTCTAATTGACTAATTCGACTGAAATTATTCTTCTTTAGCCCCGCAGAAATGCCATATATACGAATGTATTCGAACTGCAATTTGACAAGAGTTATTTCGAGCGACTCAATCCTTTCGGATCGATTATTTTGTTCGAAGCGGCAGCGTCGTGATTACATTCGAAGCATCCATTTTAAAAAGTGTTTTATTCATAAATGCGCCTTTTTTTTCAAAAGTCCACTTCGACATCGTGACAACTTCCACGAGCTAAACCCATGGCATATACAAAAACGTAAGACAAAGTAAGGGAGCTAAGAATTGACTACAATCACAGTTAAGTATTTCCTTCTGATTCGACGGTAAGAAAGAAATTCGAAGATGATTAATCAATTTTTACAGATTACGACCAATATAAACGCTCTCTAAAATCGAAATCAGACTACGCATTGAAGATTGAGATTGAAATTTGATCAATCAAAACAAAAGCTAAAATTCCCTTGTCCTCAGTGATTAAATTTTAATCTTCAATCTTCATCTTTAATGCGTAGTCGGATTCCGGCCTAAGACGTAAAGCAATAAGGAAGTGATAACATTGAATTTGCTACTGGTCTTACATTCTCTACCGCGATTGGCCAATTTGCTTACTGCCTTACGTTTTTGTATGTGTCATTATTCCACACATTCGTTCGGCTTTATTCGGAGCCGCCACGCAAATATCGTCCTTCGGACAGCTCAATCTTCCCCAGCGAATATCCCGCTCGAGGCGATGGCGTCGTCGCGGTTACATCGTACTTTGTGTCTTCCGTCTTGCTCTTCCCGGCTCTCACGTGCTCGCACGTACGCGCTTCGTGACTTCGTAGCGAAGTCTCGTTACCGGTTGTTGAAGAATCCGCCCGATGTCCGGCGCTACGAACGAGTTGAATAAAAACAGAGAGAGGTGGCTGCGCCTGCCGCTCGATTATAGGAGAAAAGAGAACGAGAGAGAGAGAGAGAGAGAGAGAGAGAGAGAGAGAGAAAGCGAGCCGACCGGACTAGCGGCGACACGCTTCGTAGAATTTCCAGGCGACGTCGATATGCGCGTCGAGGAAGCCGCGATCTATGGAGACAATTGAGGGCAGCGGGGTAGACACGCGGACTCATTGACAACTGCTCGCGAGATACTCGCGCGATCTGCTGTAGCTGTACCAAGAGCTCTCTCTTTCTTATCGTTCTCGAAGATAAAGATTCCCAGACCGCGCGAATCATCGATATGTGAATTAATGGCCATAAATCATCAAACTCTTTATATTAATCCTGAATGAAGTCAAAATCTAACATAATTACTGACATTGAGTCTGTAAGATTCATTTAATTTAATACAAATAATAATCAACTGGATAAAATAAAATAAAATAATAATATTCGTAGTCTAAGAATAAATCCAATACGATTAAAATACTTACGTAAGTCTCTGCGGTTATTGGTGTAAATTATATATTCTTTCGCGATAAGACACAATTTGCAACGAAGTAAGTTTGTACTTGATTTCCGCACTGAAGAAGATTCCGGTATAGAGTCGAGAGAAACGTTTACGTTAAATTTAACTTCGTTTGATAAGTACATCCCAATTAATTGCGAATTGTATCTTATCGCGTTTGAATATTGTAATTTACGCACTAATAATCGTGGAAGCTCATATAGGTATTTTAATTGTATTAGAAATATTCTTGGAGTGTGTGTTGTCGCAAAATATTACTTTATTTTATTTTAATTCATTCAATTTATATTAATTAAAAGACACTAATTAATTTCAAAGAACGAAAAAAAAAATGACAATTCGTATAAAAAAGAATGAATATTTTTAACAATAATCCAAATTTTTGCATTTTTGCAGATATAACATAAAGAAGATTGAAATTCCCGACAAAAAGATTTATAATTGACCCAACATTAACTTTAGAAAGTCAAAACAATAATCTCCATTCCGAAATAATTTGTCAATTATTTGTCGAGCCTTTTAAGAAGAATTTCTGTACCTAAAAATCTATTATATTAAATTAGAAATTATCATTTTGCATAATTTATATAAACAGTTAAGAGAATACACTTCATTAACTTTGGTTGATATCTGTTTATTCGTGATACTTCAATCTGAAGTGAATCTTTTCCAAACGATAGCGGTATCGAAATAATTGAACATATCCGTTAAAGTAATTAAAAATTTTTATCCCTACTGCATGATCCAGATATTAAACTAAGAAAATTCATCGGATAAAACAAACTGTCTCCGACAATAAAAATTATCCCCTTTCATTTAAACCGTGAAATAAATAACATTCACAGTGATATTTACTAATATAGTCTGCCAACGATTTTTTTTCCAACAATGACCAACGCATTTCTTCTTCGTGATAAGCCACAGATAAAAAAAACGAGCACGAGCTTATTACTATCAGCGAGCAAAATACGCATCAACTTATTTGTTCAATGCCGCGTGCAATTCCAGAGAATAGTGGTAAAAATACGCAACGCGTTTCTTCATAGTATCTTGTACAGTTCGCTTAATGTGTCTTCGATAAGAATAAAAAGAGACGAGTCACACCTATATTGCTGGTGCGCAAAAAGACGGCCGCTCATGGATATTATCGCGACGATCGTTATTCAGAACAGCGGCGACAATTTCGCGGTGTGGTTATTGACGAGAAGAGATCTCTTCTCTCTTCACTTTTTCTCTCTCTATCTATCTATTATCTCAGAGGAGAAGCTCGGGAGGAATAATCTTGTGGAAAATTACAGGGAATAAAACCGAACGCGCGAGACGCCCGTGAGACTCGGCGGGCAAACACTTGTGCGGTTACATACCTGAGCAACCGGATCTCATTGACTCCTTGACCCCGGTGTTTAAGAAACGTAGTTCCCTTGACCTGAGAATAAATAAACCGAGGAAACGCCGCCAACAGGCACGCTATCGTCCGTACGCGAGAGAATTTACTGATACTTTTCATTGAGATTCTCGCAGCCCCGTGAATCTCATCCGACGCGACGTTACCGCATCACCGACGAGATCGCTCAATTAAAACCGGAAACATAAGATTCCCGTTAATGTGATGTCATAAATAGTCGCGAGGTAAAATTAGTCTCGACATTACACGTCGAAATTTCTGCATTTCATTCGACTCGAGTCACATATTTAAAAAAAGAAATCTGACATCTATAATGCGATAGCTCTGAAAAAATATCCTCGATATGTTGAAATTTGAAATATTCTTGAAGTGAATATTAAAAAATATCAGCAGATAAGGATGCAAAAATAAATATAAACGATGAAAGAATGATAAAATTATGACAAAAAGCAATAGTGAGATAGACAATTTTAAAAAATATGAAATATCGTGAAAATTCTAATGAACATTTTTAATAGTTGTTTCGTCAAAAAATTGTTAAACAATTCTCGACAATTTCTCAAATTTCTAATGACAGGAAAAATTCAAGATTTGGAAGTTCGGATTCTTGCATATAAACAATTTCTAGCAACTGTTTCTAGCAAAAGAAATTTCAAATTACACAGTAAACTCTGGTTTAAAAATTTGAGTTATACGAATCACCGAAAGAAATAATCGGTGAGATTGATCAATCACAGTTGTCGATCCGTTCGACTGTACTCATCTTGCACTTGAATATCACGCTTACTCACAGTTTAAGACATCCTTATCGCCTGCGCAACATTCGATTTTAACGTTATCAGAGTACTTTCCGGTTCAAGTGTACCTAAAAGATCTATCGACATATAATGGATTGAGGGTTGAGCCTGATTATCAACACCGAGTTCTTAAGTCATTTCCACGTATTCGATAAGATTATCATCGACAACAGATCTAATCGTGAGAAATTGTTGAACGTTTTGTTTGTACTACCAATCTACAATAAATTCTACACGTCGAATGAATAAACATGTTACAGTTATATAATCCAGATGTGTGTGTGTTTTACCAAAAAAATTTTAATAAATAATTTTATTATATTATAAAGAATTTTATTATTTCTTATATTTTTATTGCATTATAATGTTATTGTTTTAGAAAAGTTAAAGTCTAACATTTTACATTTTTCTTTAAATTATAAATCATGTACTTTCTTTTGGAGTAGATTCTTATTCTAAAGGGTGAAAATTGAGTCAATATTAAAAAAGAGTGATTCAATTTTTAGTTTTTAAGAGTGAGATTTTACTCTTCAAAGTGATTCATTCTAAAAGTTTTAGAATATTTTACACATTTAGAATGTTTCTCAAAAATCTTTACCTCCGAATCTCTTGATTTTTAGACAATAGCTCCTATATTTTAAATCTTGACACCTGCTATTTATTATACACGTATATTCCTTATCTAAAACGCATTTAATACAAATACAAAGTAATTAAAAAAATAAAATTGACATCAGATGTATGATTTTATCACTTTATACTATTAACGATAAAGTAACGAAGCTTTCCATAAATCAAGATTAAGAGCATATTCATAATCCATTCTTATTTCAAGACTATCTTAAGTCTTAAAACGTTAATACGACCCTCTAATTGGTTCGTGACATCTTAAGACTGTACTTAAAACAGTCTTGAAAATACTGGCCTTAGACAGGTATTCGTAGTCTATACTTTAAGATCGTCTTAAAATGTTAACGCGACTCTATTAATAGAATAATTGGCTTAAGACATCTTTAGACTGTACTTAAAACAATCTTAAATATAAAAACTCTGAATACCAGTCTAAGTATAGAAACAAATTATTTCGACATTTTCGCCGAGCTTGTTTTAACTCACTTCAAAGCGGAAATATCACGCTTTTCCACGTACGCCGCTATATCGAATCAAAGTTATCAACTGCCTGCGATGACTTAGCGGAGTCGCGGCGAAAAAGCGAGACGTGCCTATAATTATCGTCTCGCCTCGTCCCTTCTCGAAATCGGGACGACGCGACGCGACGCGAAATCGCGCGAGATCGCGGCGTGTCTCCTGCGCAGCTGCCGTACACATGCAACAACCGGGAACGCGAAATGCGAATCCTCGAGGTGAACGTAATCGCGCGCTTCCTGCTGCGAGTGCTGCGTCGCATCCGTTCGCGATGAGACGGCTCGCATAGACACGCATATACATATACATAGGTGGTAAAAGGCAGGCTCCGCTCACCTCTACCTCTCGCTTGCGCATGTCGTACATTCTTACGAATAAATTTGCGGAGCGCCGCCGTGCGTGCGCCGCATGGAAAATTGTTGGGAGAAGCCGGCTGACGACGCCGCCGCGAGTCCGAGAATTAACTCTTGAGATGCGCAACGCGACTCGATTTGACCCGCGCCGCGTTTTTGCATATTAATCCCATGTGTGTCGCTTCGAATAAATGCGGATATTTACTTACGATCATGAATAAAAGTGCACAAAGAAAAGAATGATTTTGCTCAAGCACCTACAAATTTAAATTAGTTAAATAGAATTAGTTAAATTCAGATTTTAAAATAATTTTGTTGGATCTATATTAAAATATAATAATTATATAGGACGTTTAAGCATGAATAACATTGTAAAAAGTTCATCATTCTAATAATCAGCTTGATTCTTAGACATAATTATTTCGGTTTCATATCTGATAAAATTATTTTCAGATCTGTATCTAGATTTTTAGGTATTTTGAAATCTTTCTTTTCTGTATTCTTTAAATTCTTTGAAGTGAAATCTTACTCTAAAGAGTAAAATTTTATTCTTAGAGAAAAATTCTACTATTGTTTTTTAAAAGTAACAGAATTTTTACTCTTAAAAAAGAGTGGCAGAATTTTTAATCTTTAGGAATGATATTTCATTCTTTATAGAGAGTGAGATTTCACTCCAAACAATTTAGAGAGTACGATTATGAAGAATTGATGAGAGATATAAAGAGAGTTAAAACATTAGATAACAAAAAATTCGATAGAATATTAGATAACAGAAAATAAAATTTTAAAATAATGTACATACATTTGATTAAAATCAGTTTCTTATTGATTTAACTCGACTCATTGCGATTTGTCGATTTATGTACGTGCCTATTCGTAGTGCAGCTGTACGTAGAATCGAGCGTAAACATGCTGCCACTCTGATGAAAACATGATTATCTTGATTGCGAATCAATCGAAGCGACTTAAATAAGATTAGATACGTAGGAATAATTTTCTCCTCGATTATGATGCAAGTGAATTCATCGAGACAGACACAACGACAGGAAGTTGAACAGTGCTTCGACAATCTAAGAACCGATACGATAAACTAATCTCTCGCGAAGTTTCTTTCTTTCTAAAACATGTTACAAAATACATTTCCTGCTATCAATTCGATATCTTACGCGCGCAATAACGAAATACGATTCTGCGTATAGTCGTATAAAGACTCCAATTGCGAACCACTTACTGCAAGCATTCTTGGAAAAAAAAAACTCTCAAAGGTATTTTACAAAAACTCCAATCTCTTTTACAACCTACGTATCTGAAAAGATGAAATCGCGCGTATTTTTGGACGCGTCATCGTTCGAAACGAAAACACGAAGGACACAGGCAATTGTTTATCGCCTCGAAATTGATGACGAGGCGATGTTAAGTACAACACCCGTTTGCCTTCGTGGCGAATCTTTTTTCGATTTTGCCTCACCAAGGAAGAGGAGGGCGAAGCAGAGAAAGAGAAAGAGGAAGACATGGGAGTGCCTCATCGAAAATTATTCCGTGGAGTGTATCTTGGCATCCGATGATTGTGCGCCAGCGGCTAGAGTGGTCGGTCTCTCTTTCGGAGTGCACGTGCGCCTTGCACGTGTTAGCTGTGGGGCGACTCTCCCGATCCCCGGCTGCCTACAAGACTGTAACATCGTATCAGGAAGAGGCATGGTGGACGGGAGAGGGTGACGGGGGGGAAAGACAGAGAGAGAGAGAGAGAGAGAGAAAGGCGACTATACCACACGCTTGCCTCGTCTGACGCACTCTTTCTCTCCTTTTAACTCTCATCTCTCTCTCTTTCTTTCTCATTATCTATTCGTCTTCCTATGTACAATCTCTGTTCGTCGAACGGAATATTATGACGCTAATTGCGAGTACTGTCAGATGATAAAGCACGCTTCGAAAAAGGGTATAATCCTTCATCAAAGGATTCGGCAGAGCGGAAAAAAGTCGAAGCTATATGGGATGGAAGGAGATGATTGTCGTGTTTCGATTCATTTTTAATATTCTTTCAGCCCTTCTCAATAAGCACTAGAAATGAATACCACTATTATACCAATATTATAGACGTATGCGTCATTTTAATTCTATAAGATTTAATTTTATATTTGTTTGACTTTTGATGTACGTTTTACTTTTGTTTTTTTTTTTGTAATTGCTTTGTCTAATGTTTCACATTTATGTTTTAATTTATTAATTTGTTACATATATCTTATTTTAGTATTGCAAAGAAGTAACGAAAAAAATAACGAATCATAACTTTTTAAGTTACGGTAACGGTAATGCATTACTTTTCAAAATTAGTAACAAGTAACGGTAACACGTTACTTTTATAAAGAAACATTCACAATCCTACTATTACATGTCTGCAATATACAAAATGTCCAATCCCAAAAACTAACAGTAAATATTTTAAAGAGACATTCTTCATAAATGGCAAGTCTGATATGAAAATGCCGAGACTATGATAGTTTTCAAATAAAAAAAACTTAAAAATTATGAATAACAAAGGCTTTTTTTCATTTGAAAACTATCATAATCTCGTCCTTTTTGTATTAAACTTTTCGTCTTAAAATATTATACAAATATTATATACAAAGAATCTAATTTTAAAATATTTATCCTCAGTTTTAAAACCTTCTGTATTATATATTTACTATTCATTTATATATTTACTATTCACTCATTTTTATCAAGAATTGAAACGTTAAAAATTCTAAAAGATCACAAGAGCAGTATAACATATTATTGATTCATTGCTTTTTTTTTCACTATCATGTCTCTCGATATACGCGAATATTATCGTTTTATTTGCCAGTATGACTGATTTGAAATGCATATCGATTTGGCAAATAGAATTGTCATGATGGCATTTGAACAGTCGCCCCCTCGATGAGACCAGCGATAAAATTGCAAAGCAGAATGTGAGCCGAGGGACAGAAATCACGGTGAGCCGAGGAAGCGCGTGGATCCACTATTTGCGCAGCTGTTCAAACCGCTCGCACTGCGAAAATACTACCTCGTCATCCGTTTTTAAAATACCCGGAATCCTCTGGTATTTTAATGCCGCGAGACGGACGGCGACGGGGTGGTACGACGTGCATACGCACAGGCGGCGAGTCATTAACGGGGCGAGAACCGTCTTGACCTGTTTCCCGAGGTGCGTCTCGTCGTTTGCTTTCGTCGTCGTCGTCGTCGTCGCCGCCGCCGCCTTTGCCGCCACCGCCGCCACCGCCGCCGCCTTTGCCGCCGCTGTCGTCATGCGATCTAAAGCGCTCGCTCGACACCAGATCGGTGTTATTCGTCCATTTTGCAACTTTCACAGGAAACAGCCGTCTAGAATTCCACGCCGCGTCTACGCGTCGCAAAGAATGCTATGCGCAACGTGAAAAATTTCAAGTCATACATCTACAGTGTCTAAACACAATTAATTATTCTTCAAGTCTTACGTTTTCGATTACGCCAAGTGACATGAAGTAATACATACACGAAAAAAAAAAACAAATGATAATAACTATGTAAGTTTTATATGTAAAATTAATATTAATCTTATTATGAGTAAACTATATATTATTGAATAAATTATTTTATAATTATTGCAATTAAAAATATAATCTCAATGCAAAACTTGTATAATTGTCACTTATAAAGTTATCATTATGTCTTTTTTTAATATAAATCAAAAAGTAAATAGGAGTGTACTAATAAAACGAAAAGGTTAATTACGTAAGTATTATCATCATAAAAAAAATGTTTAACGTGTCATGGAATTACCTTATCGCTAATCGGTATGTGATACAAAAATTTAAAAACTTATACGGTCTTTTACATATCTTGTCTCGGATTTGTTGCAACGTGCGAAGGGAAAATCGTTGCAAAATGGAGCGAAATTCCTCCGCTGGAGTACAAAGCTATACCGAGATTAATCCGTATTTCAGGGACCTCTGGGATCATATCCCACCATCTTCGACACAAATACGAGATCCATCTGGTATTTTTCAGGTGTCCTCGAACACGGGGGAAAGGGAGAGCGGTATATTGTCATGGAAACACGCTTACTTCGTCCGGTGATGCTCTGTGTGTGGTATTAACCGAAATACAGGGATCTTCAACGGGGCACCGTTACACCGCATCGGCACGGCGGCTGCAGATAATAGAGGCATGCTCTTCTACAATGTGTATAGGTAGATCGTTTTGGAATACCACAGAGTCCTGGAATATTGTAGAAATAAAACACCTGCGTCGAACGTCGTCTGATCTTCACCTGGAAAATTTTTCCTCTCCACGGTCTGCTTTCAGCTAAAACACTTATAAAGAATAATAGAAGTAAAGGAAAAATACCGCCGTATATTATTATTATTTATACATATATGAAGTTTTTGGAGAAAGCTTCGAACCGTGAAAGCGACCATTGTTTTATCCCGAAACTCGTGACGGTCGTAAAGATCGAAATTATGATTATGGTACTCTCCATTGATTATGGGGCCCTGTAACCCCTGTCGTCATAACTCTCGACAACGAGAGTTGCGGTGTCTTGTGTTCTGAAACTGGACGAGTTGCGTGAAAAAGTCCAGAAATGCACCAGCCACCCGTGAGAGTTATTTGACACCATTTTCCATCTGACAGCGTCAAGTACAACTGTACAAGAGTTCTTTCTGTGCCCACGAGAAAACTTTCCTCTTTTCTCCGTAGTTTCTTCCTAATCGCTATAATCATTTTAGACACGAAAATTTGTTCACAGCTATCGTTACGGTAATCATATTTTCTTAAGCTGCTTCTATATGGCAAGTCGTTTTACTTTTTAATAGCATAAAAGAACTTTAGTCTAATGTGAAATTCTTAAAAAATAATTGTCTTAAAAAAGTTACGATTTTTAATAATGAATTAGTCAAGGCATAATAGAAATTCCGAATTATTATTATGTATATGTAACATAATAATAATTGGATGAATTAAAAATTTATTATGTCGGGACATAATAAAAATTCTAAATTTCTATTATGCCTTTATTATATCACGATATATTTTAATTCATGGAATTATTATTATGTCACAGCAATAATAATTCCATGAATTAAAATTATGTCGCGATATAATAAAAATTCAGAATTATTTTTATGGTCATAATGAAATTTTCGCATTTTTCATTACTATATTTTAGAGTAATTTTAAATCGTGAAATTATTATTATGTCGCAACATATAATAACAATTCGAAGAATTAAAATTATGCCACGACATAATAAAAATTCAGAATTTCTATTATGCCTTGACATAATTTTAATTCATAGAAATATTATTATGTTACGATATAATTTTAATTCATTATTCAGTAATTTCTTTTAAGACAATTATTTTTTAAGAATTTAACATTAAACTAAATTTCTTTTAATTAATTTCGCTATTAAAAAGTAAAACGGCTTGCCACACTTCTATAATGAGATTCTAAAGTATAAAACTTGAACTTTAAATCTTAAGCCGTAAGAAATTGATCAATTAATTATTCTATTCACATTCGATTGTAATCAATTTCTTATGACTTAAAATTTAAATTTTACGTCTTAAAATTTTATTATAGACACCTTTAGAGAAAATAAAGGATAAACCTGAAAATGTTTAGACTTTATTCCTAAATATTGTCAAACTAATTTGTAACTATATATTATATATATATATATATCTCAGAAGTTTGCGCATTATAATTTCTGAAATTTTCTTGCACAGTATTATACCTGAAATAATTCCCAAGTAAAACACAAGTCATAATAAATCAAAATATCATCAAAATAATTGCAAATTTTATTATTAAAAATCACTTTTTAATCAATCACGACTAATTTTGACATCATTTGATGTTATTGTGACTGTTGTTCTATTCCAAAATTGCCCTTGCATTAAAACTAAATTTCTCGATAATTTCCATAAAAATTTGATCATTAGTACATTAGACAGTAGTTAGAAAGAAATAGTATTAAAATAAAGGACTAAATTGAATATAAGTAAGTAAATGCCTATACTGATCAAATCTAGATTTTTAGATAAACTATGTGGTAATTCACCTATTGGGCAAAGAAAAGAATAAAAGAATAAGAGCGTAAGAGAGTAAGACAATGAGCTAAAGTTTACCGAAAGATGGAGTTTTAGAAACGCAACTGAACTATTACAGTAATGTAACAAATTAAACGAAAATTGAATTTTAAGAACAATTAATAAATTCAAAATATAGCTATCTGAAATAAAGAATTCTTCTTTTATAATAGGAAAATTTACATATAAAGAATATATATGTAGCTATTGTAGCTATCATATTTATATATTGTTTTATCATATTGGAGTAATTTCTTAAAATCAATCCATGACGAACGTTTCACGAGAGCCTCCATTCCAGCAGCAATCTTCGTCTTCACGGTTTTATTTTACCGGAGTTTACATTTTAAGAGACTCTCTCTCGTTCGCGCATTTTTTCAGAGTACGCCGTATCGATTTCTGAAGGTATTGAAATATCGCTCGCGGATACATACAAGGCATAATCTTGACGGAGCAAGGCGGGAAGATACAAAGGGGCGGGCGGGAAGAAAGGACAGAGGAAAAAAAAAGGAGAAAGAGGAGACTGTACGGCTCGCAGGAAGAGAAACGGACGCGGACGCGAGCGCGAGAAGGTGGTGGAGCAACGGGAGAAAGATCAAGAAAAGGAGAAAGAGCGAGAGACAGGTAAGAGGCCGCGCGTTGAGCGCGCTCGCGCAAAGGTGACCGAAGCTAGCTGGCCTGGTCGGTTTGGCCCCGTGGGAACGCGTTGGTGGCCAGCTGCACTGATTGCCATGAGAGGACGTGACGTAGCGTCGTCGAGAGGCGCATATACTAGCATATACACAGATACACGTACACGTACGCGATCGTATACTCGTTTGCTGGTGCAGTGCTCGGCTCGCACTTGCGCTTGCGTGCCGTAATTGGCAATGGTAGTGGTGCATGGATGGTGAAGTCGCGGTACCACGGTGGGGCCGGAGCCGAGGCCGGGGCCGGGGCCCCGTAGGGGAGTTCGGTACACAGAAGGGAACGAGAGGGGGCAGCGCACAGAGTGGCGCGAAGTCGGCTATCGGAGCGACGGAGAGACCAGGAGAGACCCGGCCCGACCGCCTGGAGAGGAAGAAAGGGAAGGGGGGGCCTGCATTCCAGAGAGGCGCCGGCCAGTCTGCGGCACACCTGCGCGTTCGGTTGAATCACGGCGCCTCCGACATAACCCAATCTCGTCGTCCTTCTCCGATTCGTTGCATCCCGACTCCCGAGCCGCTCGCTCGCCGCCATCGTCCGTTCTCCTCGCACTCGCGAGTTTTTCTCTTTCTCCCCTTCGCTCTTTCTTCTTCTCGTCTCCTTCCCCCCTCTCTCTCTCTCTCTCTCTCTCACTCTCTCTCTCTCTCGCGCCCACTCGACCGCGCGTTTTCTCGAAGACATTGGTCTCTTTCCGTTTTTCTATTTCTCTCTTTTTTTTCTCCCTCATTCTCTCTCCAGTTTGTCGAACTGTCTCTCTTCTTTTTCTATCGGCAATAAGGATTGATCGCGTGTTTCGTGGTCGCAAGTACGCTCGTCCACGCTCGTCTCTGCTCTCCGTGCGTAGCGACCTGCGGCGATGTGTCCCTGTCGCCCTTTTCTCTTTTGTCTTTTTCTCCCTCTGTCTTTCTCTGCCCCGAATGGCCCGAATGCTCGCCATTATTGCCCGTTCCATTTTAAGCAGCGGTTTCTCTCCCTGACCGTCTCCTTCGAATACTCTTTTTTGATGTTTCTGATTCTCTCCTTATCTCGCACGTGAACGCATACGTGTGTAACATCCTTGGAGTTTCGCTCCTTCGCGTTCCATGGGAGGATCGATCGCGAGATGTCGAATGATGGGAGGAGAAGGGAGGAGGGAAGGCGAGATACGCGGCGTGAAAGACGGTGGATAGACTCCGGGGAGCTGGGAAGGGTACCGACGATCTTACGTATACAATCAGTGGCGTGCAGGTGTCCGTTCGTCGTCCGTCCGGTGCGTCTCTCTGTGTCTCAACACTCTCAACACTCTCAACTGGCTGCAATCTAAGCCGGCCACCGTAGCAACGGCTACGAGCCGACACCTGTTTCCCGCCGAGGCCAATGTATGCGTGTCCTGCGTGTTCGATGACGCGACCGCGATTGCGATTCATTTAGCTCAAAATCCACAGGGGTCCAAACGATCAAAAAAATGAAGAATTAAATTGATTCTTAAAGTCAATCACATGAATATTCCATTTGAATTTTCAGAAAGCAAAAATAGAAATAAATACAGGAGAGATTGAATTTGTATTACGCAGAAAGAAAACGCAGAAAGAAAAAACTTTTGCTGAGACATTTAAAAATTTTGCACAAATCTGAAAATAATTATGCTAAACCATCAAAATAGCAATGTGAATTGCTCAATGCCTCGATAAGTTTTGACATTCTAATACAACTGGCTTGAGTGCTTTAATATAATTATTTTGATGGTTCTAACGAAATTATTTTCAGATCTGTATTTGTAAGTTGTAAATATCTTAACAAAAAACTGTTCTTTTCGTAGATACATAAAAGTACATAAAAGTTACAATTAATTGTTGCAAATTACATAATTAGTTACCGCCAAATTAGCGATTACTATTAATTATTACGATTTTTAACGCCATCCCGCGTTTAAAAGTACGCTTGCAATTCAATTATTATCTTTCGGATATACTTTGTAGTTACGGGGCTTGCTATCATGCGGGCATCTACGCTTCAATAGTATACTGTCAGAACGAGAACTGAATTAAAAGAATAGGGAAAGAGAGAGGGAACGAGATGAGAATTGGACGATTTACGCGTGGAATAGAGGCGGTTACGATATGCCGCGCCGCCGGATGGACGTGAGGGACCTGAGGCTCATTCAGTGACGTGGGAACGTGTGCAGATACCATTCATAAGTCGACCATATGATGCGTAGAGTGGTAAACGCCCGTATGTGAACCTACGTGAACTCGTAAGTGCGCACATGGTCGAATCTTGCACGAGGCTCTCGCCTTGCTTTCCATTGTACATTGTTATCGAAGCGGCACGAGGCTATCGAGAGTATTAATTATTCACAGCTGCCTCCTTTGACACACATTTCCTTTGTTCAAAATGTATTTCCTACTTGCGCCAGAAGAGCTGTGTTCCGTATATCAAACTTACATTAATTTAGATCAGGAAAAGTTTTATAGATTTTATTAAATATTTATAAATATTATAATAATCTGTGAGGAACGCGAATTGATATTATCAAAATGCAACGAATAAATGTAAAAATTAATTACATATCCATAAAAGTAATAAAATATTTTTAATACGATGTCGTAATTTTAAAATTCAATTTTTATTTTGATAGATATTTAATTTATATTTGTTTAGTTGGATTATGAGTTGGATTATAATAAAACTGTATGTGACACATATATCTTTCCGATTGTGCTGTTAATAATTTATAAGTATAAACATATTGTTCTGTAATTTTCTTTATTAAAACACCTGGTTTTGTTATTTAATTTCACAAGAGTGAATAACATGAATTGCAAATTTTTCTTAGAATTCAAACTGTTGTACAGACTCGGATGCAGTTGAGGCAGGTAAAAATATTTGTATATCTAACTTTGAAGACTCTGTTAACGGAAGGACCACTTCGTGGTGGTTCAAAATATTTCATTCTAGGAATCTGAATTTAGAAAGTAGGTACTAAAAAAAGGAAAACCATCAGTTTTACATGAGGATTCATTCAGTTTACCTAAAGACAGCAAATAAAAAATGTATAACTTATCATAAAATATAATATTAGAAAAAATTGTTAATACCAATGATACATATTTCGATTAAGATAATATCTATTTTTATGAAAATACATTTTGTTTTGCCAAAAATAACAATTTCATATGATACACAACTGATGTTTTCACTGCTTATCTCTGACCATTTCTATTTGAGAAATAAAAAAAACTTACGCTTCTTTCTCATGCTTTCCGGTCTTTCGTGAGAAAAATCCAAATCACACGCGTGTATCACGCTCGAACTGATCTTGTAGCTGCCACTGACACGGCCAAGAAACCCTCCTTCACTCCTCTTCTCCTGCAATCTTTCCTTTACAGTTTTACAATGAACGTCGGGGGATTCGTGGGAGCCTGTTTTCCGTTCTTACCTCGTTTCACCGCGTACTACGCGATTTCAATTCGTCATCGTTTTGTTGTCGACAAGAGAGAGAGAGAGAGAGAGAGAGAGAGAGAGAGAGAGAGAGAGTGAGGGAGAGCTCGAATTTCTGCCAAGATTGGAGAGCGCACTTTAAACGATACGTCCTTGGGCCCTTTTTAAAAAAAAAAATCTCCTGTAAAGAAGAAGGGATTTCCAGAGGAATGAATACATGTTAATCTTACAGCTTAACGACGTGGCATTCTTGAAAGAAAAGTCTATCAGTCTTCGACAGAAAATATTATCCTGTATATTAATGCTCGTTTCCACTAATTAGATTAATTTCAATTAGATTAATTTTAATCTTGGCTCAACTTATTCTTCTTTTATTTCTACCTTTTATTTCTAATTCTTAAAAACTAGATAAAGATGAAAAATATGTTGAATTGCGATTAAAGGTAATAAAGAAACACTTGATGTAGTATTAATTTAACATATACTCAAGATTTTTTTTAGAGAGGAGTAGGATAATAATAATAATAATGATTATTTCATGTACAATGTTATCTCTCTGTTGAATGAAAAAAAATTGAAATTAATAAAAGAAACAATTTTAATGGATCTTAAACGTAATGAATGCGAAATGTAAAAATTATTGAGGTGCTTTTTCTTTTTTGATAAGAGGGAGATAATGATAAATGCTGATATCGTGGAATCGTATATAGATAATCCCTCGTGACTGGGATTTTGTCGTATCGGTACGGTGAGTTGGCGATTCATAGAGTGCTGGTGTACCTGTGGCGCACACCTGTACGAGCGAGACCAGGTTTATCGCCGTAACAGTCTAGGCAGCCACCTGTGCGCAGGCAGAGATGGTCGCACAGGTGTCTTTTAAAATGTTTCATTAATTACAAATGGGTAAAGTTAACGTGGGTTCTCCAGTAGTAGCTTCACCTGCGTCATCATTTCTCGTGATCTACACCTGAATAAATCCACGGCTTTCGCCTCTTGACTTCGATTCTCTCAAGTGGGCGGTTCCTCCGAGAGAAACCAAATCATGGCACACGGAAGTGGGATCGTATAACGCGAACGTATAACGTGAACGTTTTCTTGGCCACGAGACAGAAAAAGAATGTTCAGCCAATGATGCAATCGTTGTAAATGCATTGACGCAATAAATTCCAGTTAAGTCGGCTGGAGATCAAGGTGATCAAAGGTGACCAAATATATAAGAAAATCTTGTAAAAGAAAAACCTGCTATAACTATATTAAAGAAAACGAAAAAAAAACGACTCCTTAAAATTTCCCATAATGCACGAAAAGAATGATTTTGTTGAAGTATTTAAAAATTTAATTAGATGCAGATCTGAAATTAATTTTATTACATCATCAAAATATTTACGTAGGAATCTCAAGCATAATAAACAATGCTGTAAAATGTATTGACTAATTTGAGCATTTTAATTCATAATTATTTTGATGATTCAGTAAAATTATTTTCAGATCTTTAAGCTAAAATTTTAAATATTAGGTATGGGAAAAAGTTCGTGACATTTTTTTTAATGCCATCTAATGGGAAAAACGCCACGAACTTTTTCCCACACCTAATATCTCGACAAAATCATCTTTTCTATGCTCGTATACGATGTCAAGCCTCCTTCTACTAACATCCGTGAAAAGAGATCATAATTTTTGTCAAATTTCTTTGTCTGATAATTTTTTCTGTTCATTTATTTGACCTGACAAAGAAGTTGACATTTTCAGGTAACGTTATTTCAGGGCTTCAGTCAGTACTTTCGCAACTATTCGACGAATACTGACATTGCTTGCGATGCCAGGTGTCTGTCATTCCTTTAAGGAATAACCTCATTAAAGGACACATCGTTTCACCGATCGAAATGATCAGTCGCTAAAATGGCATTGAGTCATGTTTTTTATCGAGATAATTCGTCAGATCTCGCTAAACTCCATCAAGTGTGAAAGGCGTGAATTCGTAAAAATTTTCTAAAGAAACTAGTTTAAATTAATGAATTCTATTCTTTGACTAGGAGACACTTGCAATTGAAACCTGTTTTTTATTGTTAAAAACTTATTTAAAAAATGACTAAAAGAATGAATTAAGTTTGTAATTGAGGAGATGGGCGAAAGGCACAATCCTACTTAGGTCCTTTTTCCGGTGATTAGCTTTTTCATGTAATATATATTGATCGTAATAGAAAAGTATTGTAACATGTAACTTCTTAAAGGCATTACATACATTCATTTGGTACTCATTTGTGTATAATAAAAAAAGTAGCAAATTATTTTAATTTTTATTAATATTAATATTTTATAATTAGGCCTTTATTCCGCCCATCCCCTCAATTATTATATGACTTGTACTGCAAGAATTTCAAAACAATCAATGCACACATTGTTAGTTAGCTCTAATATTTTATTAATTAATATTAGTTATAATAGCAATATTATGGCAACATAAAGAAATTTAAAGAAAAAAATAAGTACATTGCATATTCAATAGAATATTTAATAGTGTATTTAAATATACTGTTCAAGATTTGTAATTCTGCATATATAGTATTCGCTTGATGTATCGCGGAGTTTCACGTTCTCAAGTTGCTTTCTTGTTTTTTAAAAAAATTAAAGAAAGGCAATAGACGTAAATGTCGATTCATTGCTACCCAGAATTAAGGCCATGGCACATAGAAAAACTTAAGACATAAGACTTGAGCAATAAACTACCTCCTCAATCCCCATAACTTTGTTTAAGAGACTTTAAGTAATAAGTCGAAAGAGATTAAGTAACAATAATTTCTATCTTTAAACTATTTTTGCGCAATCTTTAATCTTTAACCATTAGATTTAAGCAAATTGTGCAAAACCTAATTCTTATAATCTAAAAGCGTAAGTTCTTGTCGATATATCGTCATTTACAACTTACAACTTATGGCTTACGATCACTTAAAGCAAAGTTGTGGACTATGGCTAGGTTCGGGAAGACGCTATTAGTGTTATTTGTGTCATTCTATCTTCATCGTCCATTAATGTGAAACAAGGATAATATGACACAAATAGCGTTAACAGCACACTGTTCGAACGCAACCTATGTGTGCCGAATAATTACGAATTTAAGTTACAAATGCGATTCAGGGATCTTCAGGGAAAGGAAGAGACAATTCCGTCTGTGTCGAATAATTATTACGAATAAACCGAAATATCGCGAAAAGTATTTCACGGCATAGTGCACAAGTACGATACCTACACGTGCACTCGGATGGGTATTTGCGGGATTAACCAGCGCATTCCAGGTCCGAGCGGGTGTTTCCGAGCGTCGTGATGTCCGACCGTTTCTTTACATTCCTTTTCTTCGCCTCACAGGTCGCAAGAAGAGGCCCCCTGCATGAGGCCGGATGAGTTTCGACGTTCCTCCCACACGACGACCACCCGGCCTACAGTATTTCTCTCTTTCTCTACCGCCAGAAATTCCTTTCCGATTTATCGTGCATGACGATGGAGCGGCACGTCTGTTTATCTAGCGAGATTACATGATCTTGTCGAAGACTGGTCAAGCCTAACTACTACCTGCTCGTCTTCGTTACCAATTAGTAGGAAATTGCTGTTTAGCATTACAATTAGTTTCTGGCTTATCGTTATTATAATAAAGCAGTAATTCATGGAAAAATGATCTGCTTTGAAAAAAAGATTGTAAGAAAGTTCATGAAATACAAAGTTGGAATATCGTGGCAAGAAGATAAAGCAAAAAATTTGCGAAGAGTCACGACAGAAGCACGTATGTTTGAGCAACAAAAAACGTGAATACATATCGCTCCTGACAACGGAGAGAGGAGAGGAAGGAACAACAGAGATAATTGGAAGAACGAGGTGAAGGCTTAGATAGCAGAGCATAATAAAAGAACAAGAAAGGAGAAGGAGAAAGAAAGGAGAATTTCTCTCTTTTGAAGTGGAGGAAAAAGAGGAAATGGAGAAGAACGAGAAGCCGGCTGAGATGTAGGTAGATACATACATACAGATTAGAGGGAGTGCGAGCGGAGGATGAAGGAAGAGAACGCGAGAGAGAGAGAGAGAGAGAGAGAGAGAGAGAGAGAGAGAAAGAGAGAGAGAGGACGAAAACGAGAAGTTAGGTGCCGGCGATATCGTGCCTTTCTTCCCTTTGCCACCTTGTTCGCCATGGCCGAACGGCGGGAGGCAGCGGAGGGGTCCAACAGTACGCGATCTGGTCGGCGGCGGTGGCGGCGGCTACGATGGTGCAGGCATCGAGGAATACGAGGATCGTGGAGCGGCAGGGGGTATCCGAGGCATCGAGAGGGGACTTGGCGACAGACTGGCGGGCGCGCACCTGCACTCGGCTTGGCCGAGAGAGCCAGAGCCGACAGTCAGGGGCGCACCTACCGGGCGCAAACTCCGCTCTTCGGACGATGATGATGATGATGATGATGATGATGATGATGATGATGATGATGATGATGATGATGATGAGGACGATGAGGACGATGAGCGGAGAGAGAGAGAGATACAAATCACGCCGCACAGCCGGTGCATTTCTCTCCGCGCTTATCTCCCGCACTGGCGCACGGCCCGTTCCACTTTCAGTGCTCGTCCGTCTTATTTTCCATCTTCTTTTTATCCCGCGTGCCTCTCCAGCTCTTCTCTTTTATCGTTTCCTCTGTGCGAAAACGCGCTCGTTCCTCTCGGAGCGTCGTCGATATTCTCGCGCGTTAGTATAATCCCGCGTTAGTTATTTGAAAGCGTCGTATCTTTCGCCAATACGATTTGAATAACGGTTCGTAGAGTTCGTAGAATTTTGTTCAAATTCGATCTCTCTCATTTTTCAATAATAACAATTTATTTTCTTTTATTTCCCAGTAACTAATTAACAGTATTATATACAATTTCACACTCAATAATATACATGTAATTTAATATAAATATAATATAAATAAATGTAATATAACATATGTTATATTTGTGCAGTTACATTATTGAGTGTAAAATTGTAACTGTGTATTGTATATTGATATTTCATACTAATGTTATTTATGGTTTATGTTATTTATGGATTGTTGTCTTTAAGAGCGGCAGGACAGTTTTGCATAACGCATAATGCATGACGCATAAGAAAATGAACCAATCAAAGACTTGGTTAATTTTCTTATGCATTATACGTTATGCAAGAATCTGTGCTCCTAAGAATGACGATTATAGAAAGTTTATAGAATAGTGTTTAGAAATATATTTATACACGGAAAGAACAGTTTTGCTGAAGTATCTAAAAATTTAGACACAGATTTGAAAATAATTTTGTTGAATCATTAAAATAATTATGTACGAAATTCAAGTATGTATAGTAAATAATGCCGCAAAATGTTTCGATATTCTAACAACCAGTTTGAGCGTTCTATATATATGTACTTATTTTGATGATCCAAACGATTATTTTCTGTGTATTCAACTAATAAACACTGGAACAAAATCGTTCTTTCCATGCAAAGTCTCTTCTTCGGAGATCTTCCTTTCTAGACGCCGTCAATCGTAAGTAACTGGAGAAGCACATGGATAGAGCGATAAAACGAGCTCCAGCTTCGGCATGCGAGGTTCATGAATATGGATTAGGAAAGTAGTAATCGCGAAATGAGATACAAGACGGATCGCAATATGCTGCTGCGTGCGATTATGATGTACATACGCATCAGGTATATTTATCCCGGGCGTATTAATGATACGGGGATAAGTATAAGTACTTCTGCCCCGAGAGAGTAGAGACAATTAGGAGCAATGGAATATACCTTCACTTTTCACTTTTATTTGCCATTGTCAGTTTATTGCGGCGACGTTCCATCGTATGACGTCCCGTTCGCATGTTTGACCTTTTCGTATAGTGGATATTTATAAGATTCACGCGCTATGACCGTGATTTTAATGCGAGGTTGTTATGCAAATCTCGTAAGACTCTTTCAGTTTATCACGTTCGTTAAATATCAGATTTTACATGCTCACGGTAGCGTCGCCGTCGATTAACAGCGTGACTTTATCCTTCATGTTTATAGCGTTGAACGAGGAGATGAAACAAGTTAAAATGTCGAAGCTTAGGATCTATATTAAAATCTTATCTAAAATGATTACATCGTAACTGACGATTTCATAATTTTATTATATATTTGCTTAGAAAGTCTATTGTAAAATTAATTTTAATTTACAGACGACGATTTAATTTTAATTTTTATAAAATGAACGCTTTAATTTAACTTAAATAATAAAGTAATAGTAAAATAAGTTTAATTAATAATTAATAATTGATAATTTAAATTGATGCAATACTTATTAAATTTATATAATAATTAATAGTAATTTAAATGTTTAGGAAACTATCATTCTCGATAAAAAAAAAAACTTTAATTCCGTTATTTATATACATATTTATTCGAGTTAGTGAAATTGATTATTCAAAAAATTAGTGCTTATAAATTTCTTTAAATAAAAAGAATAATAATTAATAATAATTCAAATGTTTTTATTAGAATGAGAAAGATTGTTTCAATAAAAGAGGCTATAATTTCGTATTATAATATATACATATGTGTGTGTGTGTGTGTGTGTGTGTATTTTTATAATCTCGTACATTATCATTGTACAAATATGGAAAAGATAACGTAATTTTTATTTTAAAAAATTAAAAAAGTTGACAAAATTTAGTTAAAGCATGATTTTTTCATGTTTTATATCTTTTACTATACACTTAAATGTTTGAAATTAC
>NW_017259245.1:1556736-1585719 GCF_001594045.1 Atta colombica
CAGGCGTGAAAATTGCACCTTAGAATGTAAAAGTAGCAATAATCAATCATCCATAACACGAATCAGGATTGTAAAACAAAACGAAAAATGTGCAATAAATACGGTTTAATTTATTGCCACTGTTAGAATTGTCACATGTGTTTAGATAAGAGCACGTTCTTGCTACGAGATTCGTAAGAGCGATTAATTATCGTTGATATGCATATTTGCGGGCCGATATGATATATCAAAAAGAAAAAGATCATACTGAATCAGCATTGATGCAAAAAAAATCAGGATTATCTTGTTTTTTCAACATTTCGTTAAGTACATAATAATTTCATTAAATTCAAAATGTCAGTAAATATACAATAATATTGTAATGATATAGTTAATCATGTCAAAAGATATAAACAGCGTATATTGTATAAGTTTATTAATAAAAAAATTTATTTATATTTTATAATAAAATTTATTATAAAAATTTACAATAGAAATAATTTATTATAAAAATATAAAGTAACAAAACAAATAAAAATATTTTAGGATGCATCATCTGGACTCGATTCGCGGATTAATTGACGAGTTGATAAACATAGCTAGTGTAGCACGTACGTGTGTACTCCGTTGCTATCGCGGTAAATTTTGTGATATTGAAAACACTTCTCGCTTGATAATCACTTAATCATTTTGTGAGAAGAGTGCGAATCGTGGAAAAAGTGGAAGAGCGTAAACGTAACATAGATATCGAGTCGTGATGTAGTATCCGAATGACTTTTAAATAATTGTATGTAATTTACAAACGATGTTACGTACAGAAATCTGCAATCTTTTGTGATCTGCTATCACGATTGAGATATTTAAGAAAAAATCAAATATTGTATAACAAAAGAATAAAATAAGAGTAAAAAAATTTGTATGTTACAAAACAGTTTCTGTTAAATTTGTGTGGGATAATAAAATAATTACTTATTAAAAAATACAATGAGATAGACAGTAATAATAATGTTTCAAACATTTAAGTGTATAGTAAAAGATATAAAACATGAAAAAATTATGCTTTAATTAAATTTTGTCAACTTTTTTAATTTTTTAAAATAAAAATTACATTATCTTTTCCATATTTGTACAATGATGATGTACGAGATTATAAAATAGGATGAGATGATTTGATGATGATAAATCGATCGCGAATCTTATCAATCACGCTATCATGTACTGGTATTTATAAATACTTTGCTAGAAATTCATGTCAGTACAACTCTTATAATATAGCAAAAAATTGTGATATAAAAGATACAGACGTTAATTATAAAATCAATGAAAAATGATTTAAAAAATTAATTTATAATTTTTATAAATTATTTATAAACTCATAAAGTTGTACATAAAGTTGTCGTAATAAACTTGTAAACTTTTTGTGTCTTTCACTAGGATTATTGATTAAATATATATATATATACATAATTGCGAGGTACGTGTGATTGCAGATAAATAAATGTGGAACAATTTGTTTAAGTGTCAAGTATTAAATTTCTTAATTTTGCGTTCTCAAGAGGAAGAGAATAAATGTGTTAAATGGCGCTGTATTGGTATGTACTTAAGTATGTACATATAAAAGTGTGTTGACGATTACAGGTCCGGGTGAGAAGGACGTTTCGTCTTTGGAACACGTGTGTTCTTATCAACAGTCATTTTTCTCGTGAGTTACGATAACGGTTTTGCGAAGCGTAATTTCTGTCCAACGGCAGTCTCACGGTCTTCGACGATTTGCTTTCGATATTTTTGCAAGCCTCGCAAAAACCTGTAAAACACACATACACACACACACACACACACACACAAATTTAAGATGTGCAATCTCTATCAATTAATTCGCAGTCTTTTATTTATATGTAATCAGCAAAGTGAAAATTAAGATTATTGAACTAGAATTATTTGACAGCCAAATTTGATAATAAATTAAATTTATATAAATATTTGTATTATTGCTATTGTATTTAACTTTATATTTTAAAACTAACAATTGTATTGTTTCTCATTTCTATTATCGATTTAAAATAATAATTAGATTAAGTAAGAAATTGTAACGCTAATTAACTTTAAATAATTTGATGTAAATAATGAGATAAAACAATTTTATCTAATTTATTAATACAAATAAAATAAATGTCAAATTGAACATAAATAAATGTGAATTAAATTAGTTATAATAGTAATAATATTATTTTCTCAAGAATCGTCTTAAAAGATATCATTAAAGATCTTTATTAAAAATCTTATATTATCGTCTACAAGAGCATGTATTAATTATGTGACTTGTGAGTATATGTATCTGCAATAAGTCAGGTAAGTTTGCCAAGTCTAAATGATCGAGCAGATTATTTCTGCGGAATCGGTGTCATTCGCGCAAATACTAATCGTGACATCTTGTGTATCGATTTCGAACTTGATAGAATATTTAAAAGGCGCCACAACGTGGGTACTTTGAATTATATAATAAATTACTACAATTTCACGTACAATTTATTAATTTACTCTTTTACTAATTTACATACAAAAACTATTACGTTTAAACTTATAATATTGTTTTAAATTATTAGGAGTGTGAAGTTTAGTTTTTAAGGTTTTTTGAAGATATTCCAAGCTTTTCACGGCTATTATTTCTTAATGCCATTTTAATACCATTACTCCATAATATCTCGTACATCAACAATAGACGCAGTAAATATCGTATTTGTACATTTAAAAAATAGAGCTTCCTAAAGAACATTTTCGAACATGCGTTGCTTTTTAATCAGAAGAAAATAGCGGCTGAAGGTGTTATAGAATTTTGATAGAAACTTACGGTGATGTTGTTTCATCAATTAAAACATGTGAATATTGGTTCAAGCGATTTAAAAATGGTGATTTCAATATTAATGATAAAGATTAGTCGGGACAATCAAAAAGTTAGAAAATGCAGATTTGCATTATTGGAAGAAAATTCAGCACAATCCACTTCAGAATTTGCCAGATAATTGAATGTTGATTGTACAACAGTTATCTAAACGTTTACATGGTATGGGAAAGATTGCAAAGAAGGAAAATGGATTTCACATTAATTATTTCTTGTCAAAAAGAGGGGAAAAAATTGCAGAGAACGAAGAAAAATATTTTGATTATGATATTCATTATCTTGTTTAAATAAATCAGTTTGAAAAAAAAATCCTCAAAAATAAATCACATCTCTAATACTTAAAAATTTGATATCATCAAAATGTAACATATTATATTAGGTGTAGTAAAAAGAAATCCATTATTTTTCCATTCAATTTCATGCAAAAATAATGGATTTCTTTTTACTACATCTAATATATGTATTACCCCTTGAAAATAAAAATCGGATGTAATAGGAGAGTAATAGAAACATAACTTCTAGAAGGCGAAAATTGAAACAAGCATTTACACTTCTTTTACTTATTTTAATGTTTCAATTTTCGCCTCCTAGAAGTTTCGTTTACACTTCTGTTACTCTCTCATTACATTCGACTTATGTTTCTGATTTTTATTTTTATCAGGGCTGTTTATATCGTTAATTTCTATCTTTTTCAAATTTCTACATAAATTAATTTTTTCGCGGCACTATTTAATCAAAATTTTTCATTTTATATTATATTTAAGGAGTTTATACGATAAACTACCGTATGGTCGATTACATGATATCTTCTTACTCATGTTCGATTATTAAAAATAACAAATGCACGATGCAATCTCTAATCTTCGGCGATTCGCGCCATGTCAAAATTTCCTTATTCCTTACACCTCGTTTCGCGTGACTATAGGGAATCTGTCAAAATTCTGTTTGCAATGTTGAATTTCATGATTGCAATATGATTCTGATTGCAAAGCCTGAGCTCAAGATACTAGATAAAAATAAATTACACATATCGCGAAGGCCAGGATGCATCACGTGGCTATTGCTTGGTCGTAAGAAATGATTTATCGAATTATTATGTTCTCAAGTTTAGCGTATAAAATATTCTCCATTTTCAGTCGATAAATCAATTAAATATATACATAGTACAATTTCTCAACATTTACAGTACGCTAAAATGTAACATTTATGTGGTCGCAATCTAAATCATAATTTCATTTAATATCTTCTGTATTTTAATCGGCATTCTTAAAGTCACTGAAATAAAATGTGCATGCGTGTTTATTTTCTATATTTTTATTTTTAATATCTATTATATACTAAACAAACCATGTTTTCCAGTGTCTGCGGTAATCTTCATTGGAATATTTAGCCGCTTGACAAATAATGTGTACCTGCTGATTATTTTGCTTCTGGGTGAGATTATGTTTGGATTGGATAGTTTTGGAGAATGGGAGGACCTGATTTTGTACAAGGATGAAAACAAAGCCGTTATCAAGAAATCTGTTTGGAGCGATAAACTGTGCTCAGGTAGTTCGGGTCAACTCTCCTTCATGAAACTTACCGACATTCGGCACATTGGGGTCTCTACCAAGATGAGTCTCTTTATTTTGCACAAGAACGGGAAGATGATCACTCTCAGTATGAAAGGTCTATCGAGAAAGGAGATACAAGATTTGAGGAAAGAAATCAATCATTTTTTAAACATGAGCCGGCTCAAATATCTCGATCATTCTCTAGTCGATCCTTCGAACAGATTATTACTTCCTTCCGGTTCCGAGGAATACTTGCAAAACTTGCCAAGAACATGTCTATCTGTGTTCAACGAGTTTACTGTCTCGGACAATGTTTTAGGAAGTACATTGGACAGAACGTGTTACCAAGTGCAAGAGAATTTGAGTTCTCCAAGTTTAATGCATGGAACGCAACTTAATAGCTATCAATTGGCAAACTTGCGAAAAAGTTCTTATACGGGAAACTCGACGCGTTTTAATTATGTCAAGTGTATTAGAAACATTTGTACCATTCCTTCACCTCGCAATTTGTACAAGTTTCATAAAAAATGTAATTAATCAAGTATCATTCGTTTATGTTGTACATGTTCTTGAGAGATTCATAAAAAATGTAATTAATCAAGTATCATTCGTTTATGTTGTACATGTTCTTGAGATTTCTCACACTGTATCTTATTCGTGATTTAAGACAAATTAGTGTGTAACTAAGATTTTATTCATTTTATGCTGCAATAAATAATTTATTATTAAATAACAATTTGTTTGAAAGCATCGCAGAGAATACTTTAAAACTTATATTCATCACTACTTATTAATTAGATAACGTATCACTTATATAACATATTACTATAATAGTTTTATAATGATCGTATGTATCTAATCTCTATCGGTTTTTATAACAATTAAATAAATCCTTTTACGTAATATGTGATTTAACAAGTTGTTTACAAGCACGTTCAATATCTGGATATTGATATTGAAATCCTAATTCTGTAACACATTTTGGTACAACTTTTTGTCCCTCCAACATTATCTGAAACGAAAATACCAAGTATTATATTAACATTTAAATTATAATATTACATTTAGTAATAAGCTTAAATATACCTTTGCTCGTTCTTCATTGAGTAACATTTTTAAGAAAAAACTTGGAACAGGTATGATCGCGAATCTTTTTAGTGCCGCTGCAAACGCTTTTGTAAACTCCTTGTTTGTTACAAGCTATTAATAGATATATGTACCATTAATTATATATGATATATGTACCATTATTTCAATTGAAGATTAATGTAAAACTTCTCTCCTTCATAAAATGTTTGTATTACCTGAGGTGCTACTCCATTTAATATACCATGTACATTGTTATTTATAAGAGCAAATATAAACATGGAAACTAAGTCAGTAATATGTATCCAAGGCATGTATTGATTTCCACTTCCTAGTGGTCCACCGAGTCCTACCAAGAATGGAAAATAGATTCTCTTGATCATGCCACCCTCTCTTCCTAACACAACTCCGGATCTTATCGTTACTTGTCTAATGTTACTATCTTCTGGTAACTTTGCCGCTTCTTCCCAATCGTGACAAAGTCCTGATAAAAATGAAAAATTAATAATATAAATATATAAATATTATACAATATTAAAATAAGATATATAAAAAAATAAGATTCTACTTGATAGAAAGTCATATGATTCGCATTTGCTTTCTTCTGTATATACAGTATCATTGGGTTTATAATACGCTACTCCTGATATAGTTGCAAAAACTGTAGCCTTAGTACTCTGTATAGAGTCTGCCAGAGCCTTCGTCGTTTTTACCCTGCTGTTCCTAACATTTTGCTTAAATCCAGGTGACCATCTTTGCATAGGATCCAGTATATTCTGTCCGGTAAGATTGATGACAGCTGATGTGTTCTCTGGTAGACCATAGTGCTCTAAATCATGCTATAGATACAATGACTATCATTGGATTGATTCTTACCAACAGTAAATTTGTTCTCATGCAAATTCTATAATATAAATCCATTCTCATGTACCCATGACATTCTATTTGGTCCTGGCATCCGAGAAATACATGTACAGGAAATACCCACGAGATTCAGTGATTTTATTAGCTGCGTTCCTATGAAGCCAGTTCCACCGCCTAAAAACATTATATGATCTTACTCCTCCTAACATAACACGATTAATCTTTTGCATAACATGATTAACTTTTTTACTATGAATATAAATAAATTGTTGATTAATTTGTATATAAGTATCCTTACCTATCACTACGTGCTTTAAACCATTTAGTTGAGCCATGTTCAGAAACCTAATACACTTTTATGTTAAAAATAAATTTGTAATGTGTGTGATACACTTCTATTTTAATCATAAATTTGCAAGATTTTGCACAAGACTGAAAGACGCAAGAATACAATTTACAAAATTATTATAACAATAGAATTTTTAGGATAATAAGCACATGATATATGTCATGCTTACGTAATAGAAAGTAAATTATAGAACATTGTTTCTCTATAATTATTAAATTTGTTATCAGATTCGTAAATATAACAAATAACTATTTCCCATATATTTTTCTCGTGCAACGTATTATTCTATGTAACAAAATTTTAAAATTGTTTTCAAGTACTTTTGATAATAATTATAATCATAATAATTAATAATTTTTCTTCTGTAATTGATCGCAATTGTTACTTCATCTAGAGTTCACACACGGCCATACACGGCCAAAAATCTTTGTTTACTTCCAAACTTCCATAGAGCTAAATAAAGTTAGAATACGATCAACGCGATGCTATAATGCTTTAAGTTTTTGATTGGTCAATTTGTAGAATTTTTTTTCTGATTGGTCCATCGAAGGCATTTGTAGCGAAACTTCGATCACAGCCAATGATACAATACTTTTGAATGGCACTCGATTGTTCACGTTGCTAATTAGCCAATTCATTAGAAAAAATTTTCTGATTGGTGGTTTAATGAAAACACTTGGAGCATCAGTCGTTGTAAATGGCTAATTTTCGACAATAGATTTGTTTGCATTACTTAAAATCCTCAAATATATTTGCATTTAAAATGAGATAAAAAATTTATTCGCGTTGCTTAAAATCTTTAAAAGTTTTTATACTTAAAATGAGATAACTATATATCTGAACGTTGAAAAGAGAGAAAGCGAAGATGCTAAGTGCAAAGAGTGCAAGCAACGCGAAAAGAAGATTGATTGTGTATCTTGAAATGAAATGGCAATTATAAAAGTGAAAAAATTCATTAGAATGTTAATAATGTTATTAGTCAACCAAGTAAATTCATCTGTAAATGTAAATTTTTATTTTATAATTTTCACCTTACTTCAAAATACACACTCAACTCCCTCGAAGCATAGGATGCATTCTCTCTTGTTCATAGACAAGTCTCGAGAAGATCATATCCCATGACTGAGTCCAGTAGTCACCGTAGAAAATCCATTATGGTGTCCGTCATTCAGCAGTTTATTACGAATGTCCGCATTTCGGAATAGAATCACAATCTGACAACCGCGTGGCTAGCGGTAATTATGAAAATTCGATTGAAAGCTCCACACTGCATGTGAAGATTCTGATGCCACTGTGTCTCGTGCACGATCGACAGCCGTGAAGGGATCAGTGCTTCGAGGATAGAGCGGTCGTGATCTTCCCGTTTGTCCTCTTCTTCGGCGCGGAAAGAGAATTTTGAGAGACAAGAAGCAGCGAAAATCGAAAAATGGATATTGACAAAATGAAGGACGGCGTGGAAGTGAGTGACTCGGAAGCGGCTAGCAAAATCAAGGCGAAGAAACGGGATTCGATAGCGGATGTCTCCTTAGATATAAAATCTCGTCTTAGTTTGGAGACGACAGAAGCTTGCGGAGAACCGCATGTCAATGGGGTAGCTCAAGTGAACGGTATCTGCGACTCTCCTCAAAGAACTGCAGCTGTCACCGATCTCTCCTCACAATCTAAAACAATGGAAACTAGTCATTTAAACCAACATGGTATACAATGCCAGCTTATTCGCCATGTGCAGTATAGATACGACAAGCTCCAGCTTATATACCTAACAATAAAATAGAACAAATCATCATTCTATTCTTGTAAAAGATCCTGTTGATCTTGCATGATGGAGCCTAGTATATTTTTTTCTTGAAGATATCTAGTCGAGTGTTGCTTTAAAAATATTCCTAGTCATCGAAAATTTTTAAATTATATAAATTATAATTTGAAGTTAAGAGATTTGTGTTAAAAGAAAATCTTGTTTGATTAGAATAATTTTTATATATTACAACTGTGTACAATCCTAAGAATGAGTGAAAACATCTGCTTCTTGTTATGTTACAGAACAAGCAGGAACATTATCCATGGAAAGTAAAGACAACGATATCCGATATGTTAGCTATACAAGTGAATTACAAATGCCTGATATTATGAAATTAATACAGAAGGACCTAAGTGAACCATATTCTATTTACACATATAGATATTTTATTCATAATTGGCCGAAATTGTGCTTCCTGGTATGTACTCTCCAGAAAAATCTTTTATTTTATTACTCAAGTTATTATTTATGCATGTGATATTACATGTGTTGTTTTCGCAATATTAATAAAAATAAAGATCTTGCAGTTTCTGTTATAATTATGATTATAATTATGATTATTATGGGACATTTAAAGACACTGATATTGTTTCCAAAATTTCATAAATTCAAAGAATTATAAAAAAATTACTTCTTTCAGCTCTTAGATAGAATTTAAACAAAACTGTTCTTTTGTTTATCAAGGCAATGCATGGTGATGAATGCGTTGGTGCCATTGTCTGCAAACTAGACATCCACAGGAAGGTGATAAAGCGTGGTTATATCGCAATGTTGGCTGTCGACGTGAAATATCGGAAACGGAAGATTGGATCGAATCTGGTGAGACAAGCTATCCAAGCAATGGTGGAGGATGACGCTGACGAGGTGGTTCTGGAAACGGAAATTACTAACAGGCCAGCACTGCGCTTGTATGAAAATCTTGGATTTGTGCGGGATAAACGATTATTTCGATATTACTTAAATGGCGTGGATGCATTACGACTGAAATTATGGCTCAGGTGAAATTCATCCGCGTGCTTATGTCAATAGGTATTTAAATAATTACAATGTTGAAGAGGTGTAACATCTATGCTCTACTACATCAGATAAATGGACGACATTAATGTCAAAGAGATTATATGTTTCTACATGCACAAATGTGTTTTCAGTTGCAATACCATGCAATTTATTCTCTGTACTTTCATGAGAGAATTGGCTTATTTAGTTAAATTATTTAAATAATTTAAATAATAGCGTGGATAAACTTTATATTGCAACAAGATTATTTCTATTTATCTGAAATATCATTTATTTTTAATAAATTTATGTTTATATTGTGTGAAATAAATACAATGAAATAATGAATTTCCAACAGCCTATTGACAGTACGTCCATTAAGGACGTAATATATGTACAGAGTAATTTGTTAATAGTGCCTAACTGTTGCCTGACTAGTTAGTTATTTTGTTATGAATTTGCTGCAATTCCTTTGATATTAATGTCAGTGATCGAAATAGATTTCAATTGCAGCTTGAAGATATAAAATGAGTGATAGCAAGAGACAAAAATCGAAACTGTGAAAAGTACTGAAAATAATCAATGTATTTTGCTGGGGCTCACATTGATAAAGACCACATTTTGAAGCATATTTAAGTTTTCATAATTAATCTGAAAAAAATTAATTTTATGTCACAATTATGGATTCTATTACATTTTTTGAAGATTAAACGTATGCGTATACTTTGTCATCAATGAGTATAATTAACAATGTATGTTTACTATTTATGTAGGGGAGATTGAGACTAAGTGGGCGCCTTTTTTCTAATTGCAGTTTTCAAATAATAAAATAAATGATTTTATCAAATAATTTTATTAGTCAAATAATTATTAGCGTTTTATAGATTATAAAACTATGATGGCAATAAAAAGTTTTAGTGTTTGCAACTTCATTTCATATACACAAAAAGTGATTCGAAAAATGAAATTTCAAAAATTACTTTTGACTATCGAAAACATGTTTGACTATCTAAACATAATAATACTATGGCACCTAACTAAACTAATCAAATTTTGTTAGTAAAGAAGACATACGAGATGTTATCTACAATAAATTGAGAATTCATAAGATATATTTTTGCCACTCAAAATTCAAATGTCAGCTTAATCCTGGTGCCCACATAGTAAATATGTAAACCCGGTCTCTCCTATAGTCAATATATTTAAAAATATATATATTTTAATTATATTCTGAAATTACAAATTTTGAAAGTTTTCATCTAAAAAACAATTTCATCTAAAAAAAAAAGGTTCTTATACATATAACTTACTCGGCCTTGTAAGCAGTTTTGCGGTTCGTTAATTTTTCTGATAAACTGAATTTGTACAACTGATTTGACTATTTTTAACCCTTAATGTACATGACTGGGTCATTCGTGTCTTGCATTTCTTTTCTTTGAAATACTAGGTACATCAAGTAATTAGTTATAACGTTTATACATAAACATTTTTTTTAACATACAACTTTAGAAATATTTTCTAAAGTATATGTAAAAATTATTTAATAGTTTTTGTGAAAGTGACAAAAACATACGACACAAACGACTCATCATGTGTACTAACGGTTAATTGATTGTGAACAAGTGAATTCAAAAAATAATCTGCAATCTAAAAAGAGAGAAAGAATTGTGGTACATAATTTGTAGAATAATAAAGTAATGATGTGTGAGATATAATCAACAAAAGGCCATCAAATATTTATATAAATTTAAAAAAATTGTTTTTCAATGTTTTTAATGGATCCAGTTTATTTTTTTTTTTCAGTGTTTCAATGCGGAATGATTATAAAATGGCGTTAATCGATCATCTTATGTGAAAGTTGTTACATCACGCATTGTGTGACAAATTGTTGTATCTTAACGCTATGTCAATGATTTTGTCAATGTGAACAGAGTGACAGAAATGAAGAAAAAAAAAGAGAAAAAAGAAAAGAGGAAAAGAAATAAAAGCCGACCGAAGATGGCAGAATTTTAGGAAAAATATTTCCGTTCAAAATTATAAAGTGATATACGGAAATATCGATACTATATATGTATATATATATATAAATATATAAATGTATGTCTATATATATTATACATATATTACATTAAACGAATATGAACAAAGAAAAAAAAAAGAAAAAGAAATTATCGTTTACGAAATTGAAATGTTTGAGGGAGTGCGCCTCACGTGGTGAGGAGTGATACGCGCATTACTGTCTACCTATTATATCTATCTTTGTATAAAATAAATGCGAAGCACAGATCATAATGTAACTATTAAAAAAATGTAAAAATGTTAATAAAAATACATAAATGTTTTTACACGCGTCTCGTTTACATTATGTTCATCTATTTGTTGCAAAACAATCGTTTTTAGACTATGTTTTAATTATATGTCCCAATCGTATTCATGTGGAGTATTATTACTATATTTTTTATTCGATTGAATATTTATTCGGAATGTCTGCTCGTTAAAAAAATGAATTATACAAATTATTTAAATCACAATTATATATTTTTTTTATTGAAAAATGGATATTTGTTAATATTTTAATGCTATCGCAGTGTAATATTTTTTGCAATAGTTTCTTATTCTAAATATCTAGAATAAAAAAATAAATTTTTTTGTGGTCTCTGGGATGAATTTACATGACTTTCGATTCTGGATTTATTATCTCTGCATGTTTATTTGACAAAAAAATGTTCTAACGCAGGAATAAAAAACAAATCTAATAATTCGATTTCTTATATCAATTGTGTCCAATAAAGGACCTTTCGATTGATTAGTGAAAAAATCACCGGTTACTGTTGTATAATTAATCGTAAACGTTCCTGACATTCAATAATCAATGGATGTATCCGGATTATAGTAATAAAAAAATGTCCGAATTGTAGCAATCAATCTAGTTAAATTGACCAATAAACGATATGAACAATCGAATGCCACTACCAAAATGGAACGTGCTCCAGAGTGGAATGTGCATGGAATAAGACAATCAAAATTCGCGGAAAAACAAAAGCAGACAAGCGAAATGTACCGCTTACTACTACTGCGAGTTCCGATTGCTTCCGCTTTTCCGCTTTCCGCTTTTCCGTCAAGGTGTGAACCCGGCCTAATGGCTACCGCACCCAAAATTTCGTAATAGTATGCGTAAGGTGTAAAAACTTAAGCCGACGAGTCAATCAGGATACTGTTTTAGATTATATAATCTATGGAAATGGAAATAACAGTAAACTTATTCATAACCTTAAGATAATATAGCAATAAGATGAATTTCAACCGATTGAAACTCATCTTATGGATAACTTAACTGCTATTTCTATTTCCGTTAAGTCCGATGTCAACAATGCTCGAAATCGATTCAAGATCTCGGACACAGAAAAAAATTAACAAATCACATTTGAACAATTTAATTACATGACCATTGCAATTGGTCAATTCTTTCTTCATCTAAGGTCTCGGACCAATTTTTAGCATCGTGGATGGAAGGATTTAGAGTACGTAGATCTAAAGCAGTGTCCTGATTGGCTCATTGGTTTAAGTTCACGTCTTAAGATTACTGTTACAGAAATTTTGTCTGCGGCAGCTCTAAAAAGATGATTCATTCGGATGCGCAATGAAAATATTGGAGGGTCTGCTAGCCAATCAAATTTCGAGCTTATATGTTGACGTCAATTGATTCGTTCGCGCCTCAATGAACTCGATTTCTGATTGGTCGAAATCAGGGGATCTCCGCCATTATGCGCAATGGGTCACCTTTACTTTCTACACCATCGTACTGTTCTACGTTGCGTTTCTCTTAGACGCATGTACGCGGCATCTCGTGGCGTCGATCATCGTTTCACAAGGATTCGTCATTCGTTGAAGTCGTTTACCACCGTAATCATCGTTTTAATTCCCCTTTACAAGATCACGCACGGTAAGTAGAAAAAAAAATATGCATACCGTAATCCGAGTCTTATCGTCAATGAAAAAGCGATCCGTTTGCGAAACGCGTGAAATAATGTACCGCATTTATCCATTTGTCGACAGAATTCCATATTTTCGTTGCAATTACATCCACGGTGTAACCGTCGCGGTGCTAAATTATTCTTGGAACGTGCAAGTGTTTTCCGTTTCGGCAGTGCGCGGCGAGAGATAAATCTATGTTTTATCTCGATAAATTGTGAATATATCGCGGATAAAAAAAAAAGCGTCGTCCCATTAGTGACCTCCGATATTCTATAATTGCCCCGATTCCACGCGGTATCCATGGGCGACCGGTCCATTTTCGGCGGCATTGTCGGTGGCAGCGGCCATTACGCGAACATTTTTCCGGCAAAATCGTTCATCTTGGAGCGGTATTTTGCACCGGTAATATACTCGCGTTTACACTTTAATATATAACTTATCGCGTTATTTATAAGAAACGAGTCCTATATTCTCGAGATATAATGTTAATTTAATGAAGTTTTATTTCTATCGCTTATTTTTAATCAGGCTCCGTGTTGTGATTCTTGAACAAGTAAACTCGTTTCTTTAAATAATTTTATCTTGATTAAAATTGAAGTTAGGTAACTCAATTGAAATTAGTTTGTAAGCATATTGTGATTTTTATATTCTTATATACTTGCTGTCGGATGTTGAACAGTTTCTTATATTTTTATAGATTTTTGCTTGATTATTTATTGTAATATCTTACATATTTTAATATATATTTTAATATATCATTTAATATATTCATATTGTGAATATATATGGAAAATATATTGAAAGAATTGAAGGAAAGGCTTCATTCATAGTAATTTTTTTATCTGAATAAACTTGATTTCTCTTAATGATTGAAATATTTTCCATAATTTGTATTATTGCAAATTTTAATTTTTTCAGCAAACCTACCGAAGTGATCAAGATATAATGGCGGATAACGATGATCTTTTGGATTATGAAGACGAAGAACAGACTGAGCAGGTAGTCGATGGAAGCGGAGATGTTCCATCTAAAAAGGAAGTCAAAGGTACATATGTCTCTATCCACAGCAGTGGATTTAGAGATTTCCTTTTAAAGCCAGAAATTCTTCGTGCTATTGTCGACTGTGGCTTTGAACATCCATCTGAAGGTGAATAATTATTTTTTATGTTTATATATATAATGATGAATATACAATATGTTTATTTGATAATGCTAAATAAGGACAACTGAAGATCAAATTAGACATTTTCAATGTATCTATATTTTCTTGATTTTAATTTTGCACAATATTTTAAAGTTATAAGTTAATAATGTATAAATATTGATGTTTACAGTTCAACATGAATGTATTCCTCAAGCAGTTCTTGGCATGGATATACTGTGCCAAGCAAAATCGGGTATGGGAAAAACGGCTGTATTTGTATTAGCTACTCTTCAGCAACTGGAATTAACAGAGAACCAAGTCTATGTCCTAGTAATGTGTCACACTCGAGAACTGGCTTTTCAAATCAGTAAAGAATATGAGAGGTTTAGCAAATACATGCCACATGTGAAAGTAAGTTTTATGTCATTTTGATTGTGTATAAACTATATACGAATAGAATAATATTGTAACGAAGTAGAATAATATTGTGTAGCTTTTAAAAGTTCTTTTTAATATAAAATTTTATATTGTTACATGAATTTTTAAATAAATTATAAAATATTTTATTACATTTACATTATAAACAATTTTTACATAATATACTAGCACTAAATTTGAATCATAATATATTTTTATGTTCTAATGAATATTCAATATTTTCTGTACTAAAAAATATGAAAGGAAGTGAACTGTCTCACAGCCGTCTATATTTTATTTGTATTTTTTGTACATACAATGATGAATACAATTTATAGTAGAAAGGGACAACTGAAATTTTTGATTGAGATAATATTTCTGATATATCTATCTCTTCCTAATCTTGTAAGAAGATTTATATTTTTGGTTTTTAATAAAATTCTTTTTGTTAAAGGTTGGCGTATTCTTCGGTGGTTTACCTATCCAAAAAGATGAAGAGATGTTGAAGACTGTGTGTCCTCATATTGTTGTTGGCACCCCTGGTCGTATTCTTGCTCTTGTACGGAATAAAAAACTGAATCTAAAACACCTGAAACATTTTATTCTTGACGAATGCGACAAGATGCTTGAATTATTAGGTATGTCATAAAACAACTAATTAATTAATTTAAAATTTATTAAAAAGAATCTACATGATGTGTGAAAAAGTCTTAATTTATTATGATGACTATTTTTTCCATCACCCACTCAACTGAGCGATTCTTTAAAATTTATTTTATTTTTAACATTCGCATTTCAAATAATAATAAATAATTGCGCTACATGTTGTTACAGATATGCGCCGGGACGTACAGGAAATATTTAGAAGCACACCGCACAGCAAACAAGTCATGATGTTCAGTGCCACGCTGTCCAAGGAGATACGTCCTGTCTGCAAAAAATTCATGCAAGATGTAATTACACAATCTTCCTCCTCACTTCGATCTACGATTGCTCCTGCCTCGTTGGCATATTCGTGTCCAGGACAAAGCTCAAGCCACACTATAAATATCAATGTCGGCGCATCCGCGGGTTAGGCGCTTAGACGCCGCTTTGAAGAAATGAATACCGAGTTCGAAAAAAATGAATCTCGTTCGATATCTTTCGATAAACGGCGCAATCATATGCTCGACACTCGTGTCCAACATAATATCTCACTGCTCCTCCCGATTCTGATTCCAAGTCTAAACTCGATATCTGATGTGTCATCATCTGCATATACATGTGGAGGGGAAGCATACACCTATTTATCTAAAATCGAGTCAACCGACACGATGTTTGAAAGATCCGAGTTAGAGTTCCAATCGATAGTAAAGTCCTTTAATTAGTTGCTACGCATTAAAGGGACAACACATAATAAAGATAACAATACGTTCAGGGAATATATTGAGGGAGAAAAAAAGATAGGGATATGAAATATTTCTTATGGGTAATCGTCAGGAGGAGTTAGAATAGAATTAGGCTCTGTATGCACTTATGGGATTTGTTTGCAATTATGGGTGGGGGGCTAAGAAGACTTCAAGACAACCTGAAGACAGAAGAGCACAAGAAAGAAGATGCAAGAGGATACTCAGGGGAATGATTAGGATTAGTTAGGAAAAAGAAATATGAAAGCATAGCATAGTTCTATTGTATTCGCGTTCATCCAATCGCATATTAAAAGCTTTACTAAAGTTTTCTTGTCTCGGTGCCAAGATTTCGATTGCGATCGTGGTCTCGTAGTACGAGTGAAGTCAACAAGGATGCAAGTGCCGTGCATGAATCGAGCAATTTCATGTCGTAAAAAAAAACCGTAAAGTCACATGAAAGCTAAATCACGCGAATCTTCGTGTATCTGTAAATTGCGCTCTTTATTTCGTACGAGTGACGCAAATCGGGTCGCGGCTTAGTGGATACCGGAAGTGAAGAGCTGAGCGTCTATGCCAACCAGAGTAATGCGAGTCGATTCTGGGCATCTTCTTAATGTGCCAGAAATTTGGGAGAAGAGATTTTGGCATCGAGTGGCCAGCGGATGTGACCGAACGTTCTGTCATGAGTGCGCCTTCTTAAGTTCAGTTGGGACAAACTGCTGAGTTTTCATTGTTGGCACTACCCAGAGATGGAAGTCGCCGGACCGTATGTAATCTGTATGACTAACCTCGATCGATGATTATGATTATTCTCTGCAACTGAAATGCGGGAGTCTCTTGCCGGGACTTTCTATTTTACGGATATATACGGTAACTTAACGAACCTAATGTTGTTTCTTCAAAGGAAGAAAAAGATACATATTTGGTAGTACATTTACAAGGAAAAAAAAATGGTTTGGCTTTGTCTTTTTTTGTATCTCTTAAAGATTCTGTATTTTAAAAAAACTTTCATTTTTGTGCAAACGCTGTAGTTGCATCAAGGGATATCATTTTAGTTTGTTTTACTCGTATTTTTAAACAGACGTCTCTTTATCGTGCATTCAATTGCACGATTTTTAGACGGCGAAAACAATGAGTACATAGAGACTGCAGACACAGCCGCAAATTCCTACGGCCTGAGAATTATACATAGGCACTGTATAATTTGTGTATTTTATGAAATAACGTTCTTTGTGCAGCCCATGGAAGTCTATGTCGATGACGAGGCGAAGCTCACTTTGAACGGTCTCCAGCAACATTACGTTAAATTGAAGGAAAACGAGAAGAACAAGAAGTTGTTTGAACTACTTGATGTTCTTGAGTTTAATCAGGTTTGTTTTCTAACTAGGACAATCTGCAGTGGATATCCATTTTTTTTTATCGTGGAGAATCTTTACATGATGCAATAATTTTTCTTATTTCCTATGATGACTATCTTATCACTACTCACCAATTCTGACGAAGATTCTTCCAAGTATTTATTTTTAAGAATGATTTACGTTTAAACGAGTTAACCTTTTAAGATATTAAATTAAAAATGTTTCTTCTTCAGATATACCAGTTGTATTATCAATACTATATGTATACTATTTACCTTTTAATGATTACTTTGTATAGGTTGTCATATTTGTGAAGTCTGTACAAAGATGTATGGCTTTAGCACAACTTTTAACGGAACAGAATTTCCCTGCGATTGGAATTCATCGAGGCATGACACAAGAGGAGCGATTATCCAGATATCAACAATTCAAAGATTTTCAGAAAGTAAGTAGGATTTTTACACTAAGTTCTTCAAATTATGTACAGGATATGATTGAAAAAACGAGTAATATTTTCAGCGTATTTTGGTGGCGACAAACCTATTTGGACGTGGTATGGATATAGAACGTGTAAACATTGTATTTAATTATGATATGCCAGAAGACTCCGATACATATTTGCATAGAGTTGCACGTGCTGGTCGTTTTGGTACAAAGGTAATAAATTCTGACTGTTTACGATGAAGTCAATTTTCGTAGTAATTTACGTAGTAATTTTCCACATCAAATGTTTAAATTATATATGTATAATGAAAACATTTTAAAATCTGTAACAATGTTCACTATATATTATACGCTGATAAAATCAAAACAAAAACTGAATATTTAATATTGACTTATTGATAATTAATTCGAATAAAGTTATTTTGAATTGTGAAATATTTGCAACCGCTTTTTCTAATTATGTATATGATTTTTTCATTTAACAATATTTTGCAGGGTCTTGCCATTACATTAGTAAGCGATGAAAGTGATGCAAAAATATTGAATGATGTTCAAGAAAGGTTTGACGTAAATATTACAGAATTACCGGACGAAATCGATCTCGCTTCATACAGTAAGTTTAATCTATTAAAAATTTAATTATTCTTATCCAAAAATTTTATATTAAAAATATATTAATTCGATATTTTTTTTACTTACAGTTGAAGGACGATGAATTACAATGCACTAAGTCATAATAGTATCTTTTAAGGCACATAATTTAAGTGAGTGAGATATTTGTTTAGTTGATATGAAATAATATTAAATTTTAATATTTAGAACTGCATTTAAATAATTAGTTTTTTGCTTGTAGTACTTCTTATTCCACGTATTCATAACATAAGGATGGGCACCAAATAATAATTACAAATATACAAAAGAAAATGTAATTGCATTCACTGCAAAAAACTTGTTTTATATAAGTTTATCGGCTATTTTCAATGATATCGAACAATAGATATGATCGGTTGACGTAATCTCTATAACCATCGCTATACTTTGATTAATACAATAAACTACTATTGATAAAGATGTACATTACATGTCTCTTATTCTATTTATTAGAAAGTAAGGATGTTGTGTATAGTATATTTCACAATATAGTCATTACATAATCCTGTAAGACTATGAACGAGTAAAATAAAAACTTCCTTTTTTAAATACAAATTTATTTCCTATATATATAGTAGATAATTTTCCTACTAGTATAAAGGTAACAATTGAAACTAAAAAATTTATTTTAATTTCATCATGATTAATCAAAATTAAATAAAACAAGATAGATTTCAGATTTTCATTTACACAAATAATTATGTGTTATATTATAATTACTTACAAAATTAATTATTCAGAAGTTTACAAAATTGTCATTATTTTCATAGATCATTTTTATTCTTACAACAATAAACTATTATATGTATTTTTTTGTAATTAATGCAATTTGCGACAAAAAATTAAATAAAAAATTTCTTATAATTTTTATACGCATTCCTAATAAAGTATTCACTATAGTTTATATTACTATAAAATGTACCGTAACTCACGGTCTCGTGCAAAAGAATACTGTAATATTGCTGCGCTTGTGTCTCCTGATATGTACAACTAAGTACAATGTTCACACGAGCAATATAGTTTGTAGTTTGATATAAATTAAGATATTAAGTTTACAAGATTATGTGGAACAATAAGGAATCGGAATAAGTGACGAATCTTCGCAAAAGAAAATTAATATTTTCGAGTATTCGCGTAGAATTATGTAATTGAAGTAAAATAAAAATAATATTTGGTTTCATTTAGGTCTTGGTTTATTTTGTGATTTATTTCCGACTTGTGTACTACCCCCACGACCCAATGGTGCTGGACCTCTTCCTCCTCTGCCAAAGGTACCTGTAAGATATATATTGAACAACAATGAATAGATTGCTTTAAAGATTTTCATCAGATTGTTGATAATTGTCTTCTATAGGATAATATGAAAACAAAATTTCATTTACTGTTCCTTTGAAGTTTAGTTTTCAAAAAGCTTAGTCTTCATTTTAAATGTTTCAAATTATAAAATATTTCAACATTTTCATTGAGGAAAAAATTTCTTAAAAATAGACATTTCAAAAAAGTACATTAAAGATGTTTTTTTATATACAGAGGGTTAATAATTTTGTAAAGAAAAATCGTTACCTCTTCCACCACCACGTCCTCTTTGATTCTGACCTCGACCCTTCATTTCGCCGCGTCCCCTTGATTTCATCTGTATATCTTCTTTTACCATATCTATTACTTCATCTGGGATCCTCAGATATTTTATTGTGCTGCCTCTTATATAGCATTCAGGCATTCTCCAGAATTTGTCACCATCCTAATACAATTGTCAGATTCTAATGAGTTGAATATCTATAGCTTAACTCTAGGGTTCATTGATTATAAATTAAAAACACTTTTGATTAATTAACAAATTAAAAAAATAAATATATAAATACTAGCATATACTAGGTATCGATACTAAGCTTTAAAATGTCTAGTATATATTGGTAAATTTTATTTAGTTTTAGTTTTTATTATAAAAGAAATTGATTACAATTCATTCGGACAGCGTTATCTTTCTGTGTTTATTTCATAGATCTTAAACTTAAGCTCAATTAAGTAAATAAGAAGTCTTTCCTAGAATCAGCATGTATATTCTTACCCTTGACGTACATATAACCTCTCTGAGGTTTATGTTCATCCAGTTATCGCAGCTGACCAAATGACCGTTGTAAGTTTCCCCATTTTTCAGCTCCACCAACTGCAATAAAATACTTAGTTGGATTATTAATATAGTAATATACAAAGCCTCTTTAAACATTCTTCTTCAAGAGATATGCACAAATCCAGGACTTACCATGGGGTGATTTTGCGCTGTTTTTAGTAAAGTTAGAGGTAACTGAAAAGAATTAAAGAATATGTATTTAAAAAACGAAGCGGGTCTCTTAATAACTGAATGAGAATAACATGCTTACCATTATTATAATTTATTAAAACCCACTTCTTATAGGTTACGCGTCAACAGTCTATCAGATTTGAAAATAATTGTCTGCGAGCGCCAACTATTGGCGAGATTTTCCTTCAACGAATCGTATAATGTTCTTTAAAACAAATATAAATAAAATAATTGTAAGAGGTGCATAAATAAATTGTCCAAATTAAACAATTAAAGGATAATTCTTCTTTTAGCTTAAAAATTCATTTGAATATTCATTCAATTGAATATATATATCCAAGTGGAAGATATTACTTTTCATATATAAATTCTACAATCTTATTTTTTATAGCAGTTTATTCAAAAATGATAATAAATTTTACTTGTAAATAAATACGTTTCCCGTCTTATGCATGTGCTATTTTTTAAATTAATGACCATAACAATTATAATACGAATTCAAATAGCATCGTGTCTTATTCTGTCTTATTCTTAACATCCCAGAGAGCATAAAGTCGTCTAAAAGATAACTAAAAGACGACTAAATTATTATAAAGATATCTTTTAATGAAAGAATATAATTGACAAAAAGATGACTAAAAGACGACAGATGTCGCACTGTTAGTAATTTTATAGTCTTATCCATATGATATCTAAAGGACTTCTTTAAATATCTTTTAATCGTCTTTAATACTTCTTTTAATTTTTATATTTTGTACATATATCGTTTAATAATCAAATTATCGAATTTAATTATCGAATTCTAAATTAATTTTTATACAAAACAAAATAAAATTGACTGACAATATGTCCCATTTCCTGTCCAATCTTTGTTATATCTTATGTGTAAATCATTATCTTTCATCATAGTTTCATTTGGGGACTCGATTACAAAATAATATTTGATTAGTATTCATTAGAACGTATAGTATATATGTACGTATACATATTAGAACGTAAGTAAAATTTCTTATAATGCTGCGTCTTTTCTGTCCCGTATAATTTTCAAATATGAGAAACTGAACTCTATCACGTCCATCTGGTGGCGATCTCGCGTATTGCTCGCGAATGAGTGATAAAAAGTACCAAAATAATGGAAAGATATCTTTTTCATGTTGTCTTTTCGACGAAAAAGATATCTTTTAGTCGATCTTTTGCTTTGCGAAAATGACAATCGTAGAAAGATGACGAAAAGATGTCTTTTTTAAGTTGTCTTTCCGACAAAATTAAAAGATCTTTTATCTTTTAGTATTTTGTGCTATCTGGGATATTGCTTGCTAAATATATATGCATTACTAAGTGTGTGTTGCTACCAAAATTGTAGCAACTGAGTCTTTATTTCACTTGTTTGTTGGCAATTTGATGCGCCTTCACAATATGATAACATAGAGTAGCAATTTGCCAGCAATTTGGCGACAATTTTAAAATCGTCACCATCAAAATTCGTATTATTGCCATCATGTTGCCATAATAATATGCAGCATCATATAATGCTATCATATTGCCAACGCAAGATAACATTGACGCAGCTATCTTCCTGCTAAACTGTTGGCAATATACATATACACATTGTTGTCTGCATGTTGCTACAATGTCGGTATATTTGAAATCGTTGAAGATAAATCTACAGCAAGTTGCCAACAGCATCATAAGCAATCATAGATTTGTGCGATTTTATTGAGACACATTTTGTTATCTGAGAATTATGTAAATACGACACTGCGATTATAAATATAATTAGCATATCTAAAAATGGATTCATTCATATTTATCAATGTTATTTATCGAAACGCTAATATCGTCTATCTACGTTAATCTGCGTCGATAATAAATCTGCTTCGATTTTAGACCGCCAAATCATCCGATCGATATATGTATCGCAGCTGCAATAGTCGTTCATTCAAGTTTGTTCGTTGCATAATGTGAGAACATAAATAGAGCAGATTCGTGAATGAAAGCATCTCACGACGTCACACTATCAACGCTAAATTCACCACGACTTATTTTAAGATCTCCGGTGAGATTTTGACGATTGGATAACATAATTTCACTTCGATTCATCGCTTTTTAGTGTAATATTCGAGACCAAACGTTATTTGAAAGCGGTTTACCAATACGGAAAGAATGCTTTTCGAAAAAAAGTTAAAACTCATGAATTACTTCTTTACTTAGAAATATTAATTTTCTTAAATTGAGCAGCTGAATTTATTTTTAAATATATTTTATATATATGTATAAAATTAATATTTTTAATTTTATATATGTATAAAATATATTTTAAAAATATATATACATAATGTATAAGTATGTATTAAAGAGATTTTTAATTAAAAAAATTAATATATATCTCCAAATATAAGTAAAATAGATGATATAAGTTAGATAGACGATATAAGTTACAAACAAAATCGCATATATGAATGTAAATCAACTAAGAAAGAAGTTTCAATTACGATTAAACTTAGATACTGGAATAATACATATAATTTATTTTAAATATATTAATATATATTCAAGATATATGTATCAATTTATTTTGATTTTGTTGCAAGTAATCCGAAAGTAATCGACATGCAATTATATATCTGAAGAAAATGTATTTAAAATAAATTATACATTTATATAAGAGAATTATTATTTTACATAAAGCCGCAGTTGGCGCTTCTTCTTAGTTAAAAACAGATGAGTTTTAATTTCGCAATTTGAAAAATAATGGCTTGTTCGTCACAAATTTTAATTACATGACAATCGCGCAGATCACGACGCTAAATTATTACATATGCGATCGTTGCAAACTATGAGTTAATATGATATTAATAAGTAGAATGATCTAACGATACATAACAGTTTTTGTATTTCGTAAAAGCGATAATCAATGTTTTTTTAATCGGAGCTCCTTTTCGTGCTATTGTCTCCTGTGTTTGTGTTCAACAATACTATGTTGTACATATTTCAAATGGACATACGCGCAGCCGATTCCTCGTCAGCACGCAAGCTCGCGAGTAAAATACATACGTACTCGGCTACGCGACTCATCCGGCGAAAAACAACTCACACGCGCGCGAGACACTCGGCATTGTCGCGACATTGTCACGGCAGTTCTTCGCACTGTACATCACGCTGTATCGCGCGGGCTATCGTGTATCTGCAGCATGACGGATAATTGGTCGCCGAGAAACTGGAAGGTAAGGATTCTGGATACACCTACGCATGCCTGAACGCATGACTGAAGTATAATTGAGGGGATAAGTGAAATAAAGGCACACTTAGGCCCTTTTTCCGGTAATTAGCTTTTTCATGTAATATTAATCGTAATAGAAAAGTAACATGTAACTTCTTAAAGACATTACATAAATTCATTTAATACTGTATCCATTTATATGTAATAAAAAAAGTATTTTAAGTTTTATTAATATCAAGATTTTGTAATTAGGCCTTTATTCCGCCCATTTCTTCAATTGTGAATATGCGAAAGCCGTCTCTTAATTGTGTGTTCCGTGGAATCATATCCTCGTGCCCGTCTGCGAAACAGTTTTCTTCTCAATTCTTTGCGGTTCTATATTCTAGGATTGGATTCGATGTAAAGTACTGCAATAATTTATTGTATTTTCAAGTATTCGAATGCATTCCGTTCTGTAATTATAATCAACGAATTATATTTTTAGAATCTTCATATATATTCCTGCAATACAAATTTGATTTTAGTTAGACTAATCGATTGAATAAAATTAAGAACAAAATACTTGAGTTTCGTATATTCAATATATGAGAATATGTTTGAAAAGAATTAATAAGTAATTTTTAATTAGTTAACAAAAACGTGTACTCAATAGCAATTCAAGACATCGTGATCCTAAATGCAAATAGGTCTTGTATAAATTAAATAAATTTATGCAATTATTATATATTCTAAGTTGTATTCTTGCAATATGAAATGCAAAATCCTTTTAAGTGACTTTTAAAATAATTCAGAACTAGAAATAGCGCAGAAATTTTTTCGAGATTTTGACATAAAGATTCTTTATCTTTTCTTCTATGAAGATTCTTCGATTAAATGTACGATTATGAATAATACAGATTTGCTCAGGTTACGGAAGTTATGATTTCCTCAACTTGTTGCCAAACTACTGACATTATATCGCTTAAACATCTAGGATTGTTAAATATTTTGCGATGCAGTTTACAAAACGTATTTGCCGTTCCGCTTAACCGATAATGCGATAGATAAGTGATGACATGCAGAATTCATAGAAACAGTTTATTTTCCGAATAAAATATAATTTCTCAAAATCGCGCGAATCGGTAATAGAACTTCATTAAAGACAATTGCTTATCCTGAAAATTAATTCATTCACCAGCAAGAAATCGTAAAGGCATCTATGGAACAAGTCGAAATGATCAGAATTATTTAACTATTCCCTAGATTTATATTGTATTTCTAAAAAAAACGGCTTAATTTCAGTCATAGAATCGACTGATTCCATGATAAGTGCCCAGATCAACATGCACAAATCAATGATGTCATCCGCGTTATCGGTGCGAGCAAAGCTGAGCAAAGCCAAATAGATAAAGTGTAGACTGATTTAAGAAAAGGTATAGAGTCTGCAATTTAAAATAGAACCGCGCTCATGCGATACTCGAGAGACGTGGAAGTTAATTGTCAGTCTTATAAAAAAAAATTATAGAGAGAAGACGCCTCAATAACGTGCTCGTTTGCTAATGCTAGAGCACGTTATCTCTGATTAAATAGTATTATCGGTATGATATACGTCATGCTAAAAAGATAAGTGCAAATCATTTTTTGATAAGATCGCAAGACTTATGCATATCATATATGAATACATTACATTAATTGAATTAAATAATAGTCTTTCTTTATATGTCAACATCTAGAGATCCTTTAATCAGGGAGTTGATTCCATATCTTGAAACGAGGTGAAAATTACAAAATTGAGCAAATTTATTAGAATATTTATAATTTCATTACCACATCTAATAAATTTATACTCATTTTTCCCTTGTTTCAAGATACAGAATCGATCCCCAGAGACTGAACACGAACCGCATTTTGTACGCAGGATCTCTAGTTTTAATAAAATCTTGAGAGAGAAGACATTTATTATTTGTTTTTCTGTTTGTTCTATCTTTTTCTTGTCTCTTTCCTTCTTTTTTAGGAATTGTTAAAATATAACGAATCAATCAAAAGTGACTGCATCTTCTTGACTCCGATTAAAGTCTCGAGAAAAAAATCTCTATCAATAATGCCAAAATAATATCCTTTCTTTATCGAATAATAAAACACAGCAAATGCTGATAATTTAATAATATTAAGCTGTTTATCATAGATTATTTGCAACTCTCTCACGAACTAACAGGAATGCGCGGTTTGCCCATCGAAATTTCTATGGAAATTTAATTGAACATAATGGAAATAACTGAAACAATAATCATAATCCGCAAATGTAATTTGAAATGGGAAAATACATATCGCGTGATGCCGATGAAAGATGACGGTCATCGATTCGACGAGTAGCACGAACATATGGCATGTGTGTATAATAACATCGATGAAAGCAGAAATGAGATGATGCATGCGTAAGTCCAATAGAAATCCGTTTTGGCCATGACTTAGCTGGAATGACTGCTATACGTGGCCATTTGCCGTCTACATGATTATAAGAAGCAGCCACAAAGTTGCGTATGCGCTTCATTTACATTTCATCGTAAAACGACGGACGAGGTCGAGACTTACATTTCCGAAGTATCGACTTTTACTCTGGAAACAGACCGCGTTTATTATTACTTAAAGTTGTACGAGTCTATAGACATTTTTCTCACCCTCTTCAAGCTATTTTAAATATTCAAAGTATTTTAAGATATATGTTGAAGAGATATCATGATATTGCGATAGATAGTACACGAATATTATCGCAAAAACGTATGCTATTAATCTTTTTGCATTTCCTTTAATAAGGACGAAAAACTGTACTGCTAGCAATGTCCACGTCATTGTTAATAAAAATTTAGATCTTTAGAATAATATAAAAACTGTCTTATTTTGCTATTATTTAAATAATTTTTAATTTATAAGTATAATTTTCGTTATATAACAATAAATTGAAAATAAAAATCAATTCATTAATTAAAAAATAAACATAGAATTTGAGACTATAATTTCTTTCTGGACATCATGTCTATTTTTATTCATCGAATAAATAAAAGTAGCTGACGAAGATGAGAAAAATGTTTAACTTTATAATATAATTATTAATTATATATGTTATGCCAGTAATATGTTCACTTTTTCGTTATTTTTCTAATACTTTTAACATTATATTATGAACATTAATTACAAAATGAATAACTAAATAATGGATATATCATTTAATTCTATCTATTACCTGTCGCAATCACTCCTCTACTTTCGGATTCTAGGATTTTTAATATTTTCGAATTTTGAGAATTTTTTTCAAGTGCACAGGTTTCCTTAACAATGTCTAATACAACATCTCTCGTAAAATTTTTTATCTTGCAATCTTTGTTTTCTCGTTAAAGAAAGAAAAAGAAAAGTAATATTTCTGACTTTGCTCAAAAGCTTTCCTCAAAAGCAATAAAAGGACTTACTTCTATTCAGATAATCCTTCGCACACCAATCCTTGTCACGTTTTCATATTTTCATAAGTAATCGTAGATTCGTTTGAAAAATTGCATTAGTCGCTGCTTTTGATATTGAAGACGCATCGTGTTATTGGTTTTCATTATTTTAACAAAGATCTTCTCTTCTGAAATCCTTGAGTTGAATTTCTCAGTTCTCACTAGCTAACTCATAGCAAACATTCCGATTCAGTATACTACTGTAACATTTATTGCTAATCGTATATTGTTTATATAAAAAATAAAATAAAAAATAAAATAACTTAATTGAGAGGACAGTTTTTCTGCTTACTCCACTTAAAATTATGATGTTGCGTAAAAGATATAAAATTATTTAGAAATTTTGAAAAATTTATATAAAAATTTTTAAAAATTACTTAAAAAATTCTGAGAAAAATGTTCACAAGAGGGCACCAAAACATTCTTTCATGTTGAGAGGTGCATAATTTATAAGATTTAGAAATATTTAATGGTAGAAGTTACAATTCTCTCTTTATGCAGAGTTACTACTTTCGAAAAGTGCGATAATATGTATATAAATAATTAACGATCTAGATAGAGGCATATATGGGTGAAATCAATCTCCTCATTGCAGAATGTTAACAATAATCAATCCCGTATGCGAAGTCACAAATATTAATAGATAATCACGACCAAGTTCTTTTAAGAGTGAACTGTTATAATATAGATTAGAAATCGATCGGCTTTGATAGAAATTGCGGAATCCCTTTGCGAATACTCGGTCATTGAAGCGCACTTCGCGTTCGCGACTTCGTTATCATGAGTGCATTAATGTCGTAGTATTGTCTGTACGTATCTTTAATGCTTTAATACAGGATCGTAAGTCTAGGGTTAGTTCTCGGCGAAGGTCGAGTCGAATCTTAAATAAAGTATGAATGCTCTGCGAAATATCCATATGTTATAGCTATCGGATAATACGGTACGCACAATCGCGTGGGTTACGTCGCATGAGGGTCTTTTACCTTTTACCACCAGTGTTTCAAGGCTGAGTCAATCATATGCCAATATCACTTCGTTTAAAAACAAAATATATTATATATATTCAGAGTGTATCTATATATATATA
>NW_017259245.1:1585819-1589862 GCF_001594045.1 Atta colombica
GAAAATTTTCATTTAAACTATAAAATTATATTAAATATAAAAAATTCTAGATTTATTGCATATATATAACTTTAATTTTTATTTGATATAATACACCTGATGTATTCTTATATAAAATTCTTATATAAGGAATTTTTTAAAAATTTACTTTAACTCAGCTTATATAAAATGAGAATATAAAAATTGGAACACAATATAATATGTACACGTATTTAAGACAAAGAATTGAATTATAAGCAATTGAGATAAATAAAATAAAATTGAGACTTTATGCAAGTGGCTAATTCGTATCGGAAATAATTGTCTTAAGAGATTGTCTTATTTTAATGTAATTACTCGTTTTTAAGATGAATTTTGGAAATTACATTTATAAAAACGATTAAACTTAGAGAGTTAATGTTTTGCATTCATTCGTATTTGACGTAACTTTTCAAATTTTTGCAAAGCTTTTTGTTATATATTATATAAGATATGGATAGACGCACAGGTCATGTTGCGTAAAATCGTTTTTATCGGGCGCAGTGATTATCTCATCGTCTGATATAAAAATTTTTTTTATTTTATTCTTTACGATCATTATCATTCGATCTATAATAAATCATAAGAATAAAATGGCAGCGCTTAAAAGAAAATATTTCGGTTTTTACTAAAAAGAAAGATTTACTTTTTTGGGACACGGAAAAATACTAATTTTAGAGATATCAAAAAATTAGAAGGACGAATGATAGCCTAATATGTAGGTACACTACACGTTTGCAAAAGCGCAAGCCGATCTGCTTAGTCCCGTTTGCACCAACATTACTTTGCACGACTTTAAGTGACTTAAAAAAAAAAATCGAAATATTTTTTTTTGTATTCTTCTAGTTTGGAATCTTGAAAATGTATTAAGGACTCTCTCCGTCTCATTTTAAAGCGAAAGAGAAATAGAGAGAGAGTTTTAAGCTATACTTAAAATCAAAATAATGTCGATGTAATTGGGCCTTAGTAATTTCGAGAAAAATATGCAACTTGAAAAATATTAAAAAAAAAAGAGTTTAAAATTTCTTATGCATTTACGACGTAGATAATGAATAATTTCATCAGTATCTCTTTAATACATTTTCAAGACTCCAAACTACAAGAATACAAAAAAAATATTAATAATAAAATATCGATTTTTTTTACCCGACATACTAAAATATCCCTCAAAAAAAAATTAAAAATCATTTAGAATATGTGTACTTTTTGGGAATAAAATTCCACAAGATTAACAAACAAACCAAGAAATTGTCTAAAAATCAGTAAGTAAATATATCAACGTTATTAACGATTTCCAATACATGACATAATGTCCTTGTAACTACAAAAGGCTTCATTAAATGACCTTACAATACTGGCCTAATCTTATAATTCTCTTAAGCACGGAAACACAAGGTCTCAGATTTTAACGCTTGTAAATTAAAAAGTCAGATAAAACAATAACTTCTAACGAAATATTATCTACAAATAGATTATTTGATGTTTATCTCTTTACAGTTTATCGGTATAGTTTATAGAATACATTGAGGCGAATTTTTGTGTCATTCTATTTATAGAAATCAAAATAAAAAAATAGGAGAAGTACGTGAGTCGACGAGGTGAATTCCTTTTCTACAAAGGGGTTAATCGAACGAATGACTGAGAAATTATGGAACTAACGGAGACCTCGACGCGACGGTCGCACGCGAGTCGCGAGGAGCGGCCAGTACAATAACACGCTTCAACACGCTTCTCGGCTCTCGCCAATCTCACCTCACGCACACAGGAGGTGAGCTCTCACATGTATACATACATCGTCATCGCGTATCATCGCACAGCGGCGTCGACGCGTGCACGCCGTGCAGCAGTCACGCACGACGACGCGCATCGATGAGGCGCGTGGCGCGTCGACCGCATGACGGCGCCACGAGAAACGGCGTCGCGACGCTGTCGTCAGGCGGCGCCGGTCGCGAGGAAACGTAACGGGGTGTATGGTGCGATGCGAAAGGATTGCGGACGGTAACCGAACGAGAAAGCAGCAGCGCCTCCGTCTCCGTTGCGTCGGTATCCCCCAGGTCGACCTTTCAGTTGCCGCGCGTTTCGCTCTCGACCGCTCCTAGAAACTCGGAGACGAGTTGAGCGAGAGAGAGAGAGAGAGAGAGAGAGAGAGAGAGAGAGTGAGTGCACGCGCTCTTTTCGCGACTCTCTCGCTCCTATCCCATCCGTCCTACCCAGTTCTACCATCACCTCCTCTTTCTCCTTCTCCCCGTTTCTCTTTCTGTCATTCATATCTTTTCGCCTACTCCTTTGTTGCTTTCCTCGTCGGCATTCTCAGAGACTGTCTCGTTATACGTAAGTCCTTGTCGCTCGTTCATCTGGCTACACCCAGTTTTCGTCGCTTGAGTTGGTCCCCGATGAAGACTCCGATACGAGAATCCTAGCCTAAAGAATCCGGCCTACTATCGGAGAATAGCCGGCGAGTAGAGAGCGTCTTGCGCGGATACACGCGTGTCACGCAATGCGTCAGTGCCGTGTGTGTACGTGTGTGCGTGTCACCGTGCCGGTGCAAGACAATCTATCTTCCTCTCGCGTCATTGTTATTGTCGATTTATCGTTCCAACCACCCTGCTAGTGACTAATTGAGCTCGGCGATGAGACCGTTTCTCGCATGGCTGCCGTCTCGCACGTCGGCGACCCTGTCAACACTCGTCACCATCGAGGAGATACTTCGAAGCCGGCAATAACAGAAATAAGAAGGTACGACATTGCCAAGTTACCTCGTTATGAGCGATGACAGTTTCAATCCAGAAAAAGAGAGTTCGCGATCAAATTTTTATGTGAGTGTACATGTCGTCTACCTAGATTCATCCTCGATTGAATTAAGGTCGCAATTCTCCCTTGAGAATTAATTCCTCTTTAGCGATGAAATACTCCTTGTTAGGGATATATCCTTTAGGTTCGTGTCCGATATATATCTTCCCTCACGTGCGAGATGACATATGTGTGTCAGTTCGTAGCACAAGTGGTAGTTGATTGCATGCATCACGGTCAATCCTTTTGAATCCTGTGAGAGAAGTGTATATGTGTTAAATAAATTAACTCTTTATTTTTAGCTTCTTCGTTATGAGTCGTTCAATGTGATCAAAACTTGTTTCACTTACAATACTATTCTTTGTAGATATATAATTGGATAGCTCTTAGAATGGTTTAGCATCTTTGTGTCTCACAATTGAAGGATGAATTATATGAATAGTCTTTATATTAGGTGTAGTAAAAAGAAATCCATTATTTTTGCATGAAATTAAATGGAAAAATAATGAATTTCTTTTTACTACACCTAATATAAAGAAAAATACGTGACTGCGTTATATAATCCAATAGCAATTTATAACATGGTAAAACATTAATTTATTTAAAAACGTTTATATCGTTAGATTTAATATTAAATTTTAAGGATTATATTTTATTACAAATTCTATTTATGAAAATATCTTTTGATAACCACGCAGGATTTATATTTCAGTTATATAAATAATTTATTATTTATTAATAAAATTAAATCAATAATTAATGCCATTCGCCATGAATAGTTTTCAAATGGTGCTACTAGTGCACAAATCCATCGATATCTACACGATTAAATTGTTCCTCAATTCTTTTCTATTAAAATTTCGATCCTGTCATTGAATGCACGAACAGAATACGTTATTCAAATGCGCATTGCATCTATGTACGGCGATGCCCTCAGATCAAGCGAATCATATACATATACAATGAATCACAAGAATATTCATAATACTAATTATAACTTTAAAAAGTTGATATATTTTCGAAGAGAAAAACTTTACCTATAAGAACGTGCAAATCTATATTAATTTTATGTTTCCAAATATTTATATTTCAAAAGTAATTTGTGACAAAAGTCAAAAAATTACGTACAATATTGGAATATTGATATCACAAAAGTATTCATGATTCTTGTAATTGAATATATTTATTAAGCATAATTATAAATTTCGTTAAATCTTTAGATTTGATATATTTTT
>NW_017259245.1:1589962-1591347 GCF_001594045.1 Atta colombica
CTGTTCTGCTATAAAGCTCTTATTTCTATTTTTCGGATTTTATTAAGATATATTATGTGAAATCTTAATTAGTATTACATATAACAATTTTATTTTCTGCGAAGACATCAATTGCTTGAAGTCACAAGTCAAGCAGCTAGATGGGATGAGACAGGCTGGATGGAAGTACAAACACTGTTGTGACTCATTGCGTATGCGTATATGAATGCATGTACTTACCCATCACGAGAGAATGCTCGCAAAGGCGTGAAGGCGTGTATGCACGTGTATGCACGCGCGTGCGCACTCATGTTTGAATCCTAACAAGATGAGAATGTGATCCTCCTGCTCTAGTCCTGTGTGTATATCATCAGCCATCATGTAGAGGTGCTTCGAATGTTTCCCAAATAGTGTACGAGTTAAATGCATACCTTTGAACTGTAGAAAAAGATATATATGTACGTATCATATACATACAATGTGAAGAAGATTATGACTTGCGCGCTCAAACGAGATCATTTCATTGTCTTTTCTTCATTCCCTTTAATCTCATTTTTGCAGCTGCATATGAATCGGTAGCGTAAGATCTGTTACATCAATGTTTACAGTCCTCCCTTGTATTTATTTGATAAATCTCGCATTAGCTAAGTTATCGATCATTAATTATATTAGGTTACATATTATTACATGGAAGAGTTATATAAAACTTAGACTTAATAGTTTCTTTTTTCTTCGAAGTGTGCCATTTTTTTTATCAAATGTAAAATAATTTTTTTCACTATCAAGACATGTTAGATGAGAATTAGCGTTCAGTATCAAACAAGATTTACATTTTTATTATTTTATTATTTTATTATTTTATTATTTTATTGAAGGAAATATAAGGTAACATAAATGTGATATTAAAAGAAAAAAACGTAAAGATTTTTTAATTTAATAACACTCATGTCGCTGCAAATCGACACGCTCCATCCAGGGATAACCGCGATAAGCTAAGCGTCAAAAGCGAGTCACAAAGCGTCTATGTGGCACGAGGATGTGAATTTCGCGTGCGAAGATGACGTACACGATATGTCCGTAGTGGCGTAGAAATTGATCGGTTACGTTGTTGTGCGAGAACCTTTAACCCTTTGCCTTCGGTTTAATTATCGGCACGCGATGTCTCACTGGACGACGATGTATTAAAAAGCCAGCCTATTTCGAAAATCAATTCGAACGGCAATTTGCACCTGCAGGGAACGATGCTCGTCTTTCTAAGGGCTTCAAATCCTTCGAGCCTTTGCAGAGGATCCTTGCAATAAGAAATCTTTCTTGTTTTTGCGCTATAATATCGCCTTTTTTTTCATCATTAGTCGTTTTACCGAACGATTTTGATCCGTTATTCTATCTGCAAAAAAAAAAATATA
>NW_017259245.1:1591447-1595784 GCF_001594045.1 Atta colombica
ATATTACATATTTTTGTGATAAAATTATTTAGATTGAAATTCTTTCAATATATAGTTGACCTATTTTCAATATATAGTTAACTTAAAAAATATGGATACTTCAAGATATTTGTTAAAAAAAAATTGATTTAAAATTTGTTAAAGAATCTGTGTTTTAAGGAAAGTATTTGGTAATAATTGTATGTAAAAGATAGTGTGTAGTAGTACGTATATAGTAGTGTACGTGTATAGTAGTAGTAGTATAGTATATACGTGTATTTTTAAAATAATTAATAAAATTAATAATTAATAATTAATAAAATGAGAATAATTAATTTTTGGAATTTCTGAATTTTTCGCGTTACAATTAAAAACTTCATAAATAGCATCATTAAGCATCGTTATAAATGTACATTCTTATGTTCTTGCGTGGATTTTTACGTAAACGCATTAACATGTACAAATAGGTACTTTTTAGTCTCACATTCGAAGATTGCTAATACAAACATATAAGAATACGCGTGAGCATTTTAATGTAGCGTAGGAGGCTCGCGAATGTCGTTATGGATGTCGCGTGAATCTAAGAACACTCACGCGATACTCGCGAAGATATGAAGACATAATCTTCCATGATTCCGTGTAAGTGCGGAATTAACCTACTTTATATCGCGTAGTGACTAATTTGAAATTGAATAGAATTTCGCGTATTTCGGCATGCGACTTGTGTTTCATTCATTACGATATTACGTGGCGCAATTACGATATGTAAATGACTGATAATCGCATACAAAATGCATGTATGTAATCATGTATATTTGACGGTAATTGCGTACGAATGATATATGAACGGATAATATCAATTTAGATAATATCAGTTGTGTCGACATTGCGTGAACATATATGTGTAAAGTACTCTTCGGTAATGTCCATGTCTACCAGTGTAGATTAACTTTAATTTCAATTTTTCATCTTTTTTTGATTCTTAGAGCGAGATTAAAATTAATCTACACTAGTGAAAACGGGTATAAGTACGAAATCTCTATGCTGTTTCTCTTGAACCGCCGATTCTTGATTCTTTGATTAATTTCGAGTTGTTTGTTCCTTTGAAGAAACTACAAGGTTTTTTCCATTCCCATTTTCAACATTCCCTGAAAAAAAGCAATCGAGAAATCAGATCTCTGTACAACTCAAGTAATGCTCGATTATTATGATAAAGTCGAGATGATGTCACTCTCTTGATTGAGATTGTATATCATGGAATGTGTCATTTAATTGTAGGTACTTGCCGCAACGTCCGATATCTGAAAAATACAGAAGATCTGAACTAGTGAAGATCTACATGGATGAACGATTCTAAACTTTCTCAGGATAATGCGCGGACTGACAATTCATTTTATCGCACGAATTGGAGCGAATAATTCATTCGACAGGGAGAGGACACCGAAGGAGATGCATAATATGACGATCTCAAAATATAATTTAACTTTGTATATTTAATATACAAAAAAAATTCTATTGCCTTCATATTCTACGAGTGATAATATCTCTTAATGTCGGAAAATGATCGAATTCTGCGAAATGCTCCCGAGTTCTGAAGGAATATGCTAGAACATTATTGTTCGTTCATGTAGATTCGCATAATAATTTTTCGACTAGAGAACATGGAGGATATAAAAGTGCCGAACCTAGGACAGGCCGCATCGGCCGCATGTTCTATGGCAACTAATTTCCTGGCGCCGGTGAAGACCGAGCGGCAGATTTATGAAAATTCGATGCTCGAGGACGATCCTAATGCAAACTCAGTAATACCGACCTCGCAGGAAGACAGAACTGTGCCCAGATGGGGTCCGAATCACAAAGGCGCCCAAGAGCTCGCGAATCTATATAGCACTGGTACGTAGAATCTCCTTATCCCAATCATTTAAGATCGACTATTCTTGTTTTCTCTGTGAAAGCATTTGCATAGCGATGATAAAACGCCATTGTCCTTAAAATTTTTGGGTTACTAAGAATATACACACCTTAAATATTTTTGCTTCGTTATGAGAAAAAGAGAGAAGATATTCATTAACGTATCCAAGAATTTAACTGTATATTTTATTTAAAAGAAGCGAATGTGTAATAGACGCGTTTTTTCTATTTTAGCATAACGATCCAAGCGATTTTTAAAAACTTTAGATTTTTTGCTTATTAAAAATATTTATATATGTTATTATTTATACAGGGTATAAATAACAACTGCCGCATTTCCTCTTAAAGACATCTTGAGGTAATTTTTGTATTAGGATTTTCGTTTTAAAATTACCTTAAGAATACGTTTTTAAGAGCATGGTGTAAGAAGTAAAATGAATCATTCACACGGATGCGTAGTGGAGAGATCTGTCAATTAATCAATTTTTGAGTTCATTTGCAGAAATTCATATGTATTATATGATTCGTTCTGTAAATAAGTACACTGCAAATTAGTACAATTTTGATTGATCGAACTCCACTATTATGCGTAATCGTTCACCTTTTATAATTCCATTATGCTTAAGAGGAAATGCGGTTGTGAGACATCCTATATATTATGATTAAAAGTATTTATATTATGTATTTATAACAACAAATTATTGATAACATACTTCCAGGAAAGAGAACACAAGAGTGTATCTGTGTAGGAATCTGTATCACTCTGATAGCTGTGAACTCTATATTCGTGCTCATCAAATTACGACTAGAAAATTTGAGCTCCATAGCAATAGCTGCACTGTGTGGTATCATTACCGCCGACTTTGGCTCTGGTTTGGTTCATTGGGCTGCTGATACCTGGGGATCCGTTGAACTTCCAATCCTGGGGAAGGTAAAGTATCGAAAATATAGAAATGTTTCAAAATAAATCATGAATTTAATTTATGAAGAACTTTTTTTTTCTTCTCAGAATTTCCTACGACCATTTCGCGAACATCATATAGATCCTACCAGTATAACGAGACATGATTTCATAGAAACTAATGGCGATAATTTTATGGTCGCGATACCAGTCTTGTCTAAGCTCACGTGGGATTTTCTAACGTTGTCTGAAATGGAAATGCAACAACGATTCGTGTGGACGTGTTATTGGTTCCTGCTTGCCATTTTTGTAGCAATGACTAATCAGGTAAACGTCTAATTAGAGGAATATTAGAAAAATATACGGGTAAATATCTCAATTTTAATAAAATTATCTTTTAGAATATTAATGATGTGCTCTAATGTTATAATTAAATACAATACTTATACAATATTAAAAATTGTTTTGTATATTATCAATTAAAGGATAATGTATTTTACAGATACATAAGTGGTCGCATACATATTTCGGATTACCTGGCTGGGTTATATGGCTTCAAGAGCTCAGGATTATCCTGCCGAGGAAGCATCACCGCGTACACCACGTCGCACCCCACGAGACTTACTTTTGCATCACTACGGGATGGCTGAACTGGCCTTTAGAAAAACTTCAATTTTGGTATATTTTAGAGGTGATAATCGAGTGGTCCACCGGTTGTAAACCTAGAGCTGACGATCTGAAATGGGCGCAAAAACGTTCTTGAGAATTAATAATCGTCCTCCTTTCCTTACTGTATATTTTACTATATGATCGAGATATTTAACGTACGGCCAAACGTAACGGAAAAAAACACAAACATCGAACTAAGTAGAGATTAAGTGAAAGATTTGTATGGGCAATAGTAAAAAACAGCTTGTATACATGAAATCTTCAATTGTTTGAAGAGATATCGAGTATGTATACATATTATACTTTTTCTTTTCGTATTACGATACGAGGCCTTTTGAAGACAGATAAAGTGCATAAGGATAAAATAGCATTATTCGATATGCTTTTAAAGTTTACACGTTTTTAATACGTACGCGCAATAATACATGTATGTATGTGTGTGTGTGTATGTGCGTGCGTGCGTGCGTGCGTGCGTGCGTGCGTGCGTGCGTGCGTGTGTGTGTGTGTGTGTGACAAATAAGGAATAAGTATAAATTTCAGAATCACGCTTACGAAATTGCAATCTGACAAATCTGTCAACACCATGTCGATAACTTCTTTATGTATCGCACAATCATCGCGTATCAATTTTTGCACAAACTTATTTTAACACGATGTACAAGAGAGCAATTCGAGAAAAACCACCGTGATATTAAAGGCCAGATATGAGACATAATAATAAGCTAAAGTATTTCATATTTTTTTAAAATACACGATTGCATTTTTCTAATGTGTCGTTAAACGAATAAAAGTAAACATGAAAAATATGTATGATAACACATGATAGAGATATGCGCATATATTTGTATATATATGACTGCATATACATGCGTATACG
>NW_017259245.1:1595884-1600886 GCF_001594045.1 Atta colombica
TCGATTTTTTTCATATGCAAAGTATGAAGAAAATGTTTATAAACAAAATCCATTTTTTCTTAATTATTAAAACGCAACGATATCATTTATCGATATAAGTGCTCCAATATCGTCTCTTGTAAACAAAACTGACCTCCCTGAACCTTCTAAAATATTATAAAATGTGAGGTTAATCAAAATTCATTTGCATATATAGATTGATTGAAACTAGCCAAATTATCAAGTTTTCAATGCATATTTATAAAAATTTATTTTTAAAATTAGGATAAGTTTTTCTGACATCTCATAAAAAGATAACTTTATCAAAATATTCACTTGCTTTTATTTTGATAATTTGGACATTTTTCTATTTATTCATTCTTGTAAAATTGGCAATCTAATTTTCGATCTTGAATTCTTATAAGAATATTGATTTCATTTTTAAAATTTGAAGCTAAGAATTGTACGATGTTAGATAACTATGTGTTCTGGTTTTTTTACAATTTTTAGTAAACAGACGCATGCCATAATTAATATACATGAAGTTTATTTGTTTTAAATTTATCTTATTATTTTTAAATTTATTTCTCTTTTTTTCTTCATGTTTTTATGGAGGAAAAGAAAAAAGTTACAAGGAGCTCGGCTAAAAAAAAAACAGATCTCTATTGAATTCAAAACACATACATAGCATTATAAGAATTAAGGGATAAACTTTTTATTATAGAAAAATAAAATTTTTTAATAGTTATAATACCTATATAAATAATTAAAGCAGAGCAGGAATATAATAAAATACAAATTAATGAGAAAGATTTTTAATGAGAAGATTTTTAAACGAATACGAGTTACTAAGATTTTGTTACATATGCGAATATTCATACTGGCTATACTTCTTAACTCGCAATGTGTAATCAAAGGACAAAAGTCTCGAAGTGCTAAGCATAGGTACTAGGTTCAGGGCCCAAAGATAAAACTTATCGCTCTATCTTGTAATGATCTTCTGAACGCTTAATTTAATTTAAGTGAAGTACACTGATAGTGTATATACGATTAATCGTTCGACAATGTTTTCGCTTATCTACAAATGCTTCTTCACTTGGTATTGAAGAAAAAATTGCCGCGGATACGTTCGACATATTTTATGTCAAACTTCACCGTAATCTATGTTCCTTACACGCAAATCAATAATAATGTCTTTTAAACGAAATAATATTTATAAGAAATAGCAGTTATTGTAATTATTGTACTCATTGTTATTGTTGTTGTTATTGTTATAAGAGACAGTGTAAAGTTTAAACGAACTTCATCAGATAAGAAATCAATCTTAAACCTCTTCAATCTCATTTATACAGTGCATAATATTAAATAATTATTTAATATCATCATGAATTATTTACTCTTGCTGTGAAACATTAGAAGATAGAAACAAAGAGATAAATTTATTTATTTATTTATTTACACATTACATAAATTACAAGTATGAAATGTAATATAGATTTTTTGTTTTCTCTTTAAATCTTTTCATACACGACATTTTCACAAAATAAGTTGATATTATAAAACAATTTTATAAATATTTTTGAAGTCATATAAATATTAAATTTTAATTTAAATAAGGATGAATGAACATGCTTTGTACAATAACAAATAACAAAAAAACATTACAAAAAAATGTAAATTTCATTTAAGTAAATGTGGACGAAAAACAGAGATTTTTATTACGCCATACGAAATGCCTGTTAATCAAATTTTAAAAGTTTTTAGCACAAGCAGAAATATAGAACTATTTATGAAATGGTAATAGAAAAATTTGATAAGAATCTATCAGACTAGCAATTTACATTCCAGAAATTGGATTAATGGTTTATTAGTAACATTGCAAAATAATCGACAGATATAATGTTACCTATTGAATTTGAAATACGGCGAAACTACTGCTATGAATTTCTACAAACAACTTTGCTTGCTTGTTTCAACTGTGACATTAATAATATTAAGGAGTAATTCGGATTTAACACAAATCTCACCATTTACAGCAAGCAAGAATGTTTTAATTCCGTTCATTTTGCTATTTATAAGGAGGTCTATATGAAAGATAAAACTTTTGTTTCGCTTAATTATGGCTCTCTCGTAACAATAAGAATGAAGTAATTAAAAATGCGCCGAACGAAAACTAGATATAATACAAGGAATTTGTATAGTTATAAACGACACGATTTCGGCAATTAAGATCAGATGTTATCTCCGATCTTAAAATTAAATAAATTTAATTTTAAGGTCTTAAAGTTCGCAGTGGTAAATCGTAAATTGCGAGACATGACAAAAAGAGATACAAATTCAAGAGAGACAAATTCACATGTAATCTAAATATTTTATATACTTATCCTCGCGAAAGATTTATATATGTTACTGCGTGCGCAATAACGCATACGTAGAAAATAATCGAAAAAAATGCCAAGAAAAATGATGCTATGCTGCTATTTTAATACGATTGATGACTATGTTTCTTGATCACACTTCTCGTAAACTATCCTAATCACTCTTAACGATACCCTATTCTAAGATCTGTTTTTACTCCAAAAGTGTTTCCCATCGAATGCGAAATACTTTTAATCAAATTTTTACTTTTAATCAATTTTTATGATGTCAGAAATGATTTCGTTTTTATTTGCGTTTTTTCTAAACCACGTAACTCGAGCCTTTTCGCCTAAAATAAGTCTCAGCACAAGTACTAAGAGACATACGGAGCAATTGACGCATTTGCTGCTGCTGAAAGTACAAAGAGAATAAAAGACAAGCCATTGCTTCTAAGCCTGCATACTACTATAATGTATTTTATATTTGTGTAACACTTTGCATATGTTACCTATGCGCATATCTTTTTATAGTAAGTGTATACGTACATGATTGGATCGATAACGATTAATGCTTTCATAATCTTAACTTTTTATTTTATTAATCAATGAATTAGTGTTTTTATAATCTTTTTTTCTAACAGTCAACTCATCTGAAACACCAACTAGAAGAGCAATCTGATGAAACAGATATAAAATCAAAACACAATTTTACTTTTTTAATGAAACTTATCATCGCTAACTGATAATTGAGAGATTGGAGGCCATAATAGCAACGAAATTGAATCGTGTGAACAGTTGTCGCATAGGAAACAAGTGCATATTGAAGAATGGACTAAAGACTACATAATGTGAAGTTTTAATATGATTATGTTTGATAACTGTTCAGAAAAATTATTAGATCAAAGTTACTTCATTTTGGAGGGAACTTCGTATTATTTTTGTCATATAATTAAAATCGTTTGCGAGATTTAATAAAAATAATAAAAGTTAACTAATAAATCTGAAAATATCTGAAAAATGGTTCTATCTAAGACGTAATTTTTACCAATCATAAAATAGCTTCCTTAGAGGAGGAAGGCGAGGCTTCTTATAACTTACATCTTTGATTTAATAAATTTTCTTAAACAATTATTGGAACATAATTGCTGGAAGGAAACTGGGAACGCTCTATACACCTTTCCGTAAAATGACGATATGAATTTTTAAAAATAACTGTAAATTAGATTTGACAACATGATAGTCTAACTGATCTATTGAAACGCCTTGATATTGTCGAAGTAATAAAGAAGAAAAAAACTACCTGCGATGCAGGAAAAATCGTGTATGCTGTTACAGTGTAATAAAAAACTTTATTCTAGCTAGTTATCCGTTATTATCTCCAATTATATCAGATTTATTCGTCATCTGAAGCAAAAACGAAGACTCGTCGTAGAAGGCATCGACGATCCTTTATGATATCGCAGAGAAATTTGTATAAGATGAAATCAATATAGTACAATATAGTATCTGTGATAATACTTTAATTTATTAACACATGATGCCGCACAGTTCATTTTTCTTCGATTTCAAATTTGATTTTCTAATACCAATTTCTATCAATATAGAATAATTTTAATTCTGCAGTTTAACTTTACAATTTTTATTTCCTAGTTCAGATTCTAAGAATTAGAAAATATAAAGAGTAAATTGAACGAAAATTAAAATTAATCTACATTAAATCAGTCGACATTACTTATATATATTATATAACATATATATAATATATAATATTATAATTTTGCACTCAACAATATATATATGTATAACTATTATATGTAATGTGTAATATATACTGTGTCTTGTTTTACATTTATATCGAATGCAAAATTATAACATCCATATTTACTTTAATTTAGTTATTTTCGACTAGTTTGATAGAAATAAACATAACAAATTAATTGATTATTTTATTATTAGTGTTAGAAAATAATATTGCTATAATATGCTGATCAAATTAACGGTTTTGGTCGAATTACCTTTTGAGTTTCTGTAATGTTTAAAGTTTAAACAAAAATATATAATTTTTTTTATCTTTCCTTCCAACGTACTTTGTTGCTTCATGAGAAATTTTTCTTCCTTTCGTGTATATATTTTTTTGTTTAAAAATAATCGTTGGTTTATCTACTCAGTCAGAAATGGAATTGACATCGAATCGACATCGATTCGATGTCGAAAGCATAAATTGACGTCGAATCAACATCGATTCGATGTCGATTCCATTATCATTTCTGACTAATTTGGATGGATGTAAAAACGAATGCGTTTGACATAATTTAAAAATTCTATTGAGGCAAGCAGTGTTGTCAACATTCGAGAGGTCTGCAATACAAAACTTGTTTGTTTTATTTGCAGCCCTATTTGCATCTATATTTTGCTCTCTTTTTTCCGAGTTTTATTTGCAGTTCTTTTTGCACCTGTATCGTGCTCTCTTTTTTTTTCGTACAACGCTCGAATATATTCTACTTCTTTTCATATGCAGTAAACATTCTGAGAAAAAAATTCTCATACTATTTTTTTAAAGAGAATTTGATTTTATAATTGAAATAAAAGTATCTTAAATTTTTTGAATTTTATAAGTTTTCTTCGAAAATTATAGAATGAGAAATCTTAAGGACAAAATGTTTTAT
>NW_017259245.1:1600986-1608999 GCF_001594045.1 Atta colombica
AGTATAAAAAATATTTGAGAAATTTTCGAAAAAATTATAAAATTTTGAAGAATTCTGAAACTTACAAAACAATTCCGAAAAATTATATAAAGAATTATATAAAAAATTCTAAAAATGTTCACTTATGCTGTTCACTTATACTGAGTTCAAATATTCATTCAATCCTAGTTATCATTCTTATTATTTATCGAACATTAGACAAGGATAACATTACATCCAAGTGGAAATTTGAACACACCTTTAAATGGGTCGAAAGAAAAGGAACAGACTCATAAAATAATGGCACATACCTGTCTTTATGCGCCTAACTTCATGCATGTCCCTGTTGCTCCTGTATCGTGTCTAACGCACTGCAGTGCTACACAACGTCAAGGATAAACTCTGGGGGATTCCAGATTGTTTATTGAATCATGCGAATGTAATAATGCAACATATGACACATCCTGCACCGTGCCGGATTTGTTTTCTAAGCTTGACTGCCGCCGGTGAATCTGTATTTCACCGGTTTTGGTACAATTTGAGCATCTAGAAAAAACAGATATTGGGTTTGTTCCAGCTGTTCCTCGTAGTGAAATCGTCTTTTCTCTTTGCTTTGTACTGTATTTATCCTGTATTCCTCCTTTTCTCTCTAATATCTAATTCGATTATTTGTCTCATTCTAAATGCAGATATTAAATAGGAAAGCATGATTGCAGTGCACCGAGAAATTTCAAGATGGTGATGATTTAAAGACAGCTAATGAAGGATAATATCTATCGCTCCAAAAAAACAGGTGTGACAGAAGAAAAAAAAAAGAACAACTTCTCTCAGCTTCAATTTGTAACACTAATTTGCACATGTGATTTTCCGAAACTATTTCTTCGTTTGTTTAATCGACTGTTCAAAACTTTGAATTTATCTTACTGTTTTGTTTACAAAACATTGTATAAGAGATATCTACTTGCGATATCTTATATAAGAAGTTTTGTGTCACATGATTTGAAATGAATCTGACAGTCGGAAGCTTTCGATATATTTATAAAAGTGACATAGTCATCAAGCTAATTAGGATTTGATTTATAAATCTTGACTTATTCAAATATTGAAGTGCACTGAATAACAAATTTGCGAGGTATCTCGTTGATAAATCTGGAGATGGAGCGTAACACTAAGTTTGTCGATATGCTTGAGGATAGACGAAGGGATTGTGACTTTTTGTGGGCGACACGGCCTATGGATCCAGCATTACCGCATATGTTGCCACCAGATTCAGTCTATGACAGGGAGAGGATTATGCAAGCTGTTTTGCAGGACAAACAAGTCAAAGCTGCCATCGATACAATAGCAAAGACTACAGGTGTTGGAATTAAAGATGTTGAGAATAATGCCCGTGCTATGATAAACGAGATGGCTAGTAAAGCAGATTTGGCGACTGTTCGTTGGATAGGTATATATTTTGATAAATATTGTTTTCTAATTCCATGTACTACATACTTATTTTATCTTCTAATGTTTTTTTTAAGAATTGTAGTTAGAGAGACTATAATGTTTTATTAAATAATGTTTTTTTGCCTCAGGAAGATAAAATAAAATTATATTTCTAATAAAATTTCAATGATTGATGAATATTAGCACATTTGTTTCTTGCTAAATGTTTTATAATATATTTGATAATTTCAGGTATTTTTATTACGAAAGCTATGAAGAGAATGTTCTCGCAGATTTACATAAATGAAATCATGCTTTCTAACTTAAAAAAGGAAACACAAATATCTCAAGCACAGTATATCTATGTTCCATCACATAGAAGTTACTTGGATTTTATTTTGTTGTCATATATTCTCTTTTCTTACGACATGGCATTGCCGAATATTGCAGCTGGCATGGATTTTTATAATATGAAAATAGTGGGAGAACTACTGCGAAAAACTGGAGCATTTTATATAAGACGTAGTTTTTCAAATGATTTATTATACAAGCAAATTTTTCGATCATATGTTAACACTATTGTTAGTCACAGCGATAGGGCGATAGAATTTTTTATTGAGGGTACACGGAGTCGTAGTCAGAAGAGTACGATACCGAAATATGGTAGATAAGAAAAGATTTTTAAATAATCTGAAATTATGAAAAAGAATAGATATTGAAATCTTATATCAATCTTTCACAGGTCTTTTATCCATCATTATAGAAAGTTTGCTTCAAGGCGATGTGCCCGACATATATTTTGTACCTATGAGTATCAATTATGAACGTCCACCAGAAGAATTATTATTTGTTTATGAAATGCTAGGAGTCCCGAAGCCGAAAGAAAGTACGGCTCGACTTTTTCGGTCACTCTCCATTCTACAGAAACCTTTTTCTCATGGACGCATTTTCTTTAACATCGGGGAGCCAATATCCGCCAATCAATTCGTGGATAAGGCATATCGACAAAAAAAAATTTTACAACCTTCCTTCAAAATTCCATCATCAGTTGTGGAGAATATAGCTTATCTTATAATAGAATCACACAAGAAGAATACTGTACTTATGCCGATCAATATTATAGCTTTGCTCTTCAATGAAAAAATTCAAACGAAACCGAAAGAACCATATACACTCGATTTATTGATCCAAGACTATCAATGGTTTAAGAGCTTTGTTATTAAATCATTGAAAGCCTTAATGTATGGAACTGAAACGTAAGTATTAAACTTTGTACAATATATAGTTTGGAGTTGTAATTAACCTGCATGTGCAACATTATCCATTCTTAGTTTTTAATCTTGCCTATTATTTTAGTTATAAGCTATAGACATAAATATCTGTTAATATATATATCTTCAGAATTCTACATTATGTATACGTAATTTGTTGCAGTATTGATAACGATATGATCAAACAGGAAATATTGGAATCTTTAAAACCTCATGATGAGTTAATAGTACTTGATTCATCAAACACATTAAAAATCAAACAAAGGCATAAAAGAATGAAACAATTAAATTATTCAAATATTAAAGGATATCCTCTGTCTGAACAGACTTTACAAATAGCGGTACCTGCCATTAATATTGCTATTTATAGTAATCCGACTTTGGCTTTTTTAACGGAAATAGTTTTTATAACTGCAACGATAGGAGAGAATGGCATTGAAACTGGTAATGATTGTAAACATTAACAGCAATAATGTTTTATTTAATTACTGATGTAATAGTAAAATATAAAAAAGTAATTATTGTTTTCTTTCCATGCAAGTATAACAGATTGGAAAAGATTACTTTATTTATTTTTCTTATAGTTCTTTTATCAATTTTTCTATTTTATTTGCAGAAGTAGCTTTGGAACGGTATGAATTGTTAAGAAGATTATTCAGCACAGAATTCGCGATGCGACCGATTGAAGATAAAGCTTTAATTAAAATAGAATGGGAAAAGTCGTTAAATGTATTGATATCACAGAACTGCTTGCATACAGTGAATGATTTAATTTTTATAGGAAATAATACCAAATTGTTTTCCATCTTGCATAACATTATATTACCATTCATAGATGTTATGTACGTAACATGTATCTTATTATCTGAGGTAAGAAAAATTTATCTAAACGAAACTAACTCTAATAAGAGACAATACATTAAATACATTATACTTTCCTCTTTAGTGGACGGAAAGAACGTCAGTCGAACTCACGGATCGGACAATTCTTGTCGAAACGCAGAAAGAAGTGGAAAGATTAATATTCGAGACTAAAGACAGATGTCAACATCCCTACTGTTTATCTCTTGATCTATATAACATAGCATGGTCTAGCTTGTTATCGCAAGGTATCATCGCATATCAGAAATATACCAATACGTATCGAACGGATAAAGTAAAATTGACGTATCTCATCGGAGCATTGCTCGAATTACCATTACGTCATCCAACGGAAATCTACGTCGATGCGTTTCCTTCAATTATTTCAACATCATCGATGGATGTACAAGCTAAGTTATAACAGTTTATCATGAAACAATGAATTTGGTACACAGTCTGACTAACAAATTGTTCAATGTTAAACAGACTATGGTTAAATTCAATTAAATAAAATTTGAATTAACCGAATCTGCAAACAACTAAATGTGTTTAGTTAATTAAATAAATTTTTTTTCAGTGTATTAATAATAGCATTAAATTAATAAGAATAATTCGATTTTAACTGTGAGATATATGTGTCGATACATCGATAATACATTCCGCTTTAATTTCACGAGACATGCAGGGTATATTATTATTGGTGGCACAATCGGGAAAAAAATAATCTTACATGAAAAAAAACTCAGATAAAAGATCTATCCAATTTTTTCATATAAAGCTTTGTTGATTGAAATTCGAGAAATCGCCATTTATTCAAGTTCACATAATTTTTAACCTTTTTCTACGTACATACATATATGTATAAAGTTTTCAAATCTCTCATTTTTAATTTTAAAATTGATTTTCTCGAAAATATATAAAGCTTCGTATGAAAAAATTTTGTCATATATTTTTGACATATTTTTTCATATAGAATCATTCATTTTCCAGTTATTCCTACCACCAATAATATACTATTTTGTATTACATTTTAAAGATCAGGAACGAAACTATTAATGTTATTAAGTATCCTAGCAGTGTCGTCGTCGAAATCGATGGATCGTTTTCGTTTGCCAAGAAACACTGTAGCGGCGGTTGTAGTGGTCGTAGGCGTATTAATATTCCGGAGGAGAAGCTGCAATGATTTTTCTTCAGTAATACACATCAAAGACAGTAGAGTGCAATTTTATAATTAGTAATAATTCTAATCAGGGAGATCAATGTTTCGAGGAATATTCCTTACCATGACTAATCGAACAAGATAAACTGCAAACGTGAGGAATGATATGGCCATCAGTGTGCCTTCTATCGAAGGGAATCCTAAAGAATGATCTTCGTGATCATCGTGCCCGTAATACTCGACACCTCTTATTTTGCGACTTGGTGCCATAGTAGTAGTAAGGCGAGATTCTGTTGATGAGTATAATATATAAAAACTTTCAATAACGTGCGGAGGAAATATGCGGGCAAATTTTACCTATCTCTGACATCAATGTTTTCTCGATCGTTTTAAGAAAATAAAGTTTTCCTTCGACTGATGTTGGTTGTGATTGCAAAGTATGATGAACATTTTTGAGTATGTCTATGGGCAAGTATTGGAATATACCATCATCCCGCTTCGATGTGTCGTTGTCATATTTATCTTGCGACATTTTTTGTTCGGTATTTGGTGGCGGTTGAGTCGTAAGTGTGTTAACCATTATATCTTTTGTTGATGACATCATATTATTCTTGTTAAATCGTTCTTTGTTTAATTTATTCTAAAACATTTAAAATATTTACAATGTCAAAAAATAAATTATTTTGTTTATACATGGTTTGTTTAATTTCAGTTCTTTATCCCGTGAACGTCTTTCCGTTACCTCTGTCACAGTATTAGTGATCGTTGCAGTGTGAACTGTTGTACCGATATTTGCGAAATTGTCGGTGATTTGATCAGGAAATAGATTCACCGGCGTTGTTGATACCGAGACAGAATTTATCTTCTTAATTTCCGTCCTATTATGCATCGCATACGTGGCTTTGACCCGATGATAAGCTTGGCTACCATTTCGTTGATTACTGGGAAAATTAATGTTATCCGTGTCGCCTCGTCTAAATTTATAAAACTGATTGTGCTGTACAGAAGGTATCCTTAAAGAGTATACAAGCGATATTAATCTAGAGTGATCCAGAGAATTAAGTGATGTAATTAACTTACCTATAAATCTTTGTTTCATCCGAGAATTGTGGCATGTCTACCCATTCCGCTACGATAACGTTAAGGAAAAATATTATGGTATACAGAGCGCAAAATGCGCCGCGCACAAACATATTTGGATATAATATTACTTATTATTATACGTTATTCCGCGGGCGAAACACATCTCATTCTTGTTACTAAATCAAGTATGTAACACGTGAACTTCTCCGAGTCTCTACTGTGTATCTGTAATTCAGAAACTGTCCTGTGTCGGGCATGGATATGCTGCAGGTGACACGCGCGAAGAGACACCATTATTTCCAGCAGAGATGTTCTGTTAGGATTAAAGAGAACGAAACGGCTGATGATGCTCACGCGTCGGAAACGGTTGTTACAGAAAAGGCCACTTCCTTACGTCTCTTTCTATGATTTATTTCGCATGATACTAATTCAATTTGTCATGATTTGTTTTTCTCTCATGACGTTGATGGAAACGTGATTTTCCAAGAAAGATTTTAGGGAACACATTCGCGAGGAATAAATAATGTAGCAGTATATCACTTTTTGGATGAATAAGGCAAATTCCGTTTATTGGTACCATTTTCGGATAGAAAGCTTAGAGCGATATACAAATTAATTTAATATCAAAACTCACATGTGGCACTGAAAAGCCATCTTCTCCTCCGTTCAATCTAACGCATTACGAAGAGAAACGTGCTCACACATGAATATGAACATGCTGCCACTTGATTATCTTTTATTACTATTACCACAAAAAGAACATATAAATTGAGATTTTTATCTGGCACTAAGTACATAAGCCGGCAATCTATTGTACATATTGTTCAAGACGTTTGCGTAATGTTTTTTTTTAGATCTCAGGATATCAGATTAGATTAGGTAACATACGCATTATCTAACCGCACGATACATTGCTTTCTTGATTCAGAAAGTATAAGTTCTTTTAAAGTACGAAATTGTAAGTCGAATTTACGTGCAATTACATGAGAGTTAATAAAACTCTTTTTATTATATGTTGCTTATTTATATATACGATATATCCTGCTTTCCAACCACGAATGCGTAAAAGCATAAAAATAGCGCGATGGTAAGTATAAGAGATTACAATTACAGCATTTGTTCCTACATACATTGGAGTATTTTCCTTCCTTTTATGCGGGAAGAACATTTAAATGCCTGGCATTAAATGCATCGAATATTATAAATGCGTTTTCCATGAGTACGAGGTTGATCGCATACGCACGATTTAAGAGATTATATTTGCATAAGTAGACTTTTCTTAAGTATAGGTGCGTACAATATGCGCATAAGACATTGATCTACGATATTCTACGAGTAAAGTTACGATAAATTTTTTAAAAGTTATTATAAAATATAACAATTAACGCGCCTATTGACGCACGCGCTTATATATCTCTTATGTTACAAGTATATCGATTATCTCTTTATATTTTTATCGTCATTTCGCATTGTGATATCCTCATTGGATATATAATATTTACTCTGTTTCTTAAGGAACGTAAAAATCGCACTATTGCATTACGATATAAAATGAGAAACGTTTTCTACACTACTTATAAAGATTATTATAAAGATTATTTAAGGTATAGGCCGCATTTTTAAGGGTATTTGCCAATTAATGATCCAATACATACTCAACTATTCAAAATCGATATATTCTCTTTATATAGTTATTAAATATAGAAATATTTCCTCCGGAAAGATTGCACCTCTTTATCTCAACTATCTACGAAATATTTTAAATAGATTCATATGAAATCAATTATTAGGCTAGTGCAAAAGCTTCGTCGTTTTCTTTACATTAAATTTTTTATTAAATTTTGAGTTAAATAGACATGGATCGAAATTCTTTAAAAAGATATTTAAAAATGTTTTTTTTCTAAATAGAGAATAATATACTTATATTGGAATTAATAAAAATAGCTTCGAGTTTATGCAATTTCATTTTCAAGTTTATTTAATGACTATGACAAACTTTTCTTGCACCATCTTAATAATTTTAATAAGTTCTCTCCCATATGATATTCATTTCTAGCTAGTTCTAGCTAATCTAAGTCAACCTCATTTCTCTCGTATTGACTACTGACACAATCATTGTTTCATATCATTGATAAGCAAATTATAAAGAGAATATGTAACCATCGCATTTAAATATATCATTCAACGATTTTAATATTATCGCAATGAAAAAACGATATATATATATATATA